>NC_065443.1:63705392-64010681 GCF_917563875.1 Diabrotica virgifera virgifera | reverse complement strand
ATTAAAAATAAATTGTTATTTTATTAACTAAAAACAGGACATTAAGTCTACATGTAAGGTTTCTAATGTAATTTTATAGAACAGAAAGAGGTCCATGATCTTCGATGGCACGTAAATTTTGGTCTTGCATGTGCAATAAGCCTTTGGTCTGTTTCTAAATCGATCGCACGAAATTTTTGCAAAATTCTTCGCCTTAGCTGATCCTCATTTTGGGCTTCCCAGCCATTATTATACACCATTCGATTCAAAACAGCCCAAAACTCTTCTATGTATAGACCTCGCATGAGGCTCATTTGTAGGGTTGTGGCGCTTGGGAACAAAATTTATATTTTGAGCAGTTAACCAATCTGTCGTTCTTCTGGCGTAATGGCATGACTCTAGGTAAAGCCAAAATTTGATTTCATCATTGGGGTGATGAGTGTTTATAAATTGAACAAGCTTTGTAAGACACCAGTCAACGTAAATGTCAGCATTGAGAGCTTCACCGTGAACACGCCCAACAAACCGCTGTGAAACACCAGCTTCTGAGATGGCACACCATACCAAAATTTTATCGGCAAGTTTCAGTTTTTTCTTAAGCCTAACTTCGTCCGGTGCATTTTGTATATTGCGTGTATAAAATCCGTCGTTGCATTTCACTTCGGAATTGGATAAAGTAAAATACTTTTCATTATCCATAATGAGAATTTTATCAGGAAAATGAATACGTCTCAAAGCTCGGCAACTTCTAGGAATTTTTTCTAACTGGTCTGGTGTGTACTTAGGAGCTTTTTTATATCGTTTTAAATTATTTCTAGAAATTATTCTACTTACAGTTATTCGTGAAACATTAAATCTTCGTCCAACATTTCGCAAAAAATTTCCTCGGAATTAATCTCCAGACCCGGCCCCAGGGGTTGGCGAACTGGGCGGCCGCCCATGGCGACAAATTCAGGGGCGGCAAATTTTAGAGGAAAGCCAAATTTGTGAAATTAAAGAATTAATAATTTATGTTTTTAATATTATAAAAAGTCAATATTATGAACAAGAGCGGCAAAAATGCAACTGTAAAAAACGAGAATTAAGCAAGTGAAACAATTACAATTGCAAGGTTCATTCAACGGAACATCGACAACACTGCCTTTTTCTTCATCGCATAAGAACAGTAGGATTAGAACTAAACTAAATTCACTGAAATTCACTTAAAATTAACTTTTTAGGTACCTAATGGATGTACCTAATAATAATTATTAGAAACATACACCAGTTAATAGGGAAAAAATTCATCGATTTCACGTAAAAATGTTAAGCAGGGTTTTGAAGGTTTTAAACGATAGATGAGGGATAAATGATGATAATTCCGTGAAGACGTACAGCTAATATTTCTTCTTCTTTTTTCTAAACAGTTACAAAGAATGAAAAACTCAGTTTTTTTACTATAAATCGTTTCTTGTACATTTTAGAGAAAAATGTTTCAAATAAATATTGTAGATCCTAAAAAGTTCTTTAACTTGATGGGACAAGTATTAAAATATATAAAGAATTGACCGAGATAATTGTAAAACACTCTCATTTTTGCACTAATTTATAAATGTTAATAACTGTATTTTTTGCCCAGCGATATTTAATTTAACTACTTTAAATTATGCCAATTAAAGGGTTATTTCAGTGTGCTAAATTTCAACCAGATTGACCAAATAGTTTATGAGTTATTCAATTTGTTTATCCCAGAGAGCAATTGTTTAAACAGTTGTTCTTGCCCTAACAGTGACTCTAGAGATATTTTACAAATCCCAATCGATTATTTGAGACTTTAATTTTAAGATGTATTGAAAATGCTTTAAGATTTTATCAAAATTGTTATTAAAAAAACCGTCTGAAAAAGACCCTACTTTTTAGGTTATAAACAATTGGAATAACTTTGACAGTTTTTATGATACACGCTTGTATGTAGGTTCACTGAAAAGCTGGTGAAAAAATATACTTTAAAATTGTAAAAAGAATTTTATGTGACCAATATAAATCAAGTTAGAATTTTTTTTCAATAAATCATATTTCCATTGTTTATAAACATTAAGGGCTGAAAATTGAATGAGTTGTTTAAGAAAATCTATATTTTATGATCCACTTCATATATTGCATATGCGGTGAAAAAATAAAAAGTCATGACTACTCATGACCCGTTAAACTGATGGTATTCGTGAAACACCGCCAACGAATGTGAAGGTGAGAATAGCTTCGTTTTATTTTTTAGAATGGAATCCCAATTTAAAACAATTTACAATTAATTCAACTTTTATGTGCAGAGCTCAACAAATCTGGGTACCGAACTAAAGTAGCAGATGAAGATGCAGACGTATTAATAGTGCAGACATCTCTTTACGAACATACATATGAACCTGACAAGATCGTTGTAATAATTTGTAATGATACCGATATAATCATAGTATTGACGCAACTCTCTGTTCCGGACAATTACATATATTTTGAAAGAAAAAAAAAAGCGAAAAAGGACAATCTATCTATCTATTATAGTATTAACCTAACAATCTCATATAAGAAAATACGTTGGGTTCTTCTTATATAGTTTTACTGGGTGTGATACAACTTTTTAGATCTGATAAATATTCTTTATGACGAGAATGCTAACAAGGAGGACATCATGAAAAACGGATATATCATTGTTGCTTTGTATTCTGCTGCAATTGATGTTACATATAAAAAAACACAATAACATATTGGCATTAAATGAGTTACGATTTTTACAATTTGTAAGAAATACAGGGAAAAAAAATTGCGTTTATCATCAATTACAACACTGGTTAGGTAAAAAACTGGATGCTACCCATACCCAATATGGATAGAAAAAGACTGATATGGATTTTGAACACATTTACACCTTATATTGTTTGACTCCTTAAGTGATATTAAAACAAATAGCATGTAAATGTTTAACGGGTTGCAAAAGTACAAGATGTGGCTGTAAAAAATATGGTACAAACTGTACGGATCTTTGTACACACTGTGCAGAGTGTGCAGTGGAAGAACAGGAGAAAAAATGTTGCAAACGCGCTGCAGTGGTTCTTGACGATGTCGAGTCAGACTTTGTAGACGATGAACTAACTGTAACTTGCCGAGAAGTTTAGAAGTTGTAGATGTTCACTAGAATAATCAAATTAAAATTCATAAACAATGTTTTATTTTTTATTTTTATACTTATTAGATGCCTACCTAGACAAATATTAATAGCTTCTTTCAATTAAATCATAATAAAACAAAAATTAATTTTTTAAAAACTATTAAGGACTTTTATATACTTTTAATTATTGCAATTAAAATAAATAAATATTGTATTGTACTAATTTATAATTATTTTATACTTATATAAAAAATATACTTTGTTTAATAAAATTTAAAGAATTTTTACGAAATACTTGTAAAATTCAATAACTTTTATAGTATAATTAAATCAATTGATTTTCACGGGATTTTCCCATTTTCCCGGAAGTTGAAATTTGCACAGTTTTTATTATTTTTTTGAGCTAACCCAGTTAAAAAAAGAAGGTTGCGCGAGCTATGGAAGGTGATAATTTATTGCAGTTTTTTTTTCCAAAAAAGGAAGCGAAGCTCGAACAGTTCCCACCTTCACTTTCGTTGGTGGTGTTTCACGAGTACCGTCAGTTAGCGATACCGTTATAATAATAAGTTTTTTTATTATTTCACTGCCTATGCAATCTATACACTGGATCATAAAATATAGATTCCCATAAATACAATATGTTCAATTTTCAGCTCTTAATGTTTATAAACAAGGCAAAATTGATTTATTAAAAAAATAATAACTTCATTCATATTAGTAATATACAATTAATTTTTCTATTTTAATATGTATTCTATCATCAGCTTTTCAGTGAGCCTACATGCAAACGTGTGACATAAAAACTGTCAAAGTTATTCTAATTGTTTATAACCTAAAAAGTAGGGACGGTTTTTTTAATAACAATTTTAATAAAATGTTAAATTTTTTTAATATATCTTAAAAATAGAGTCTCGAATAACTGATTGCGATTTGCTAAATATCTCTAGAGTCACTGTTAGGGCAAGAACAGTTGTATAAACAATTGCTCTCTTGGATAAACAAATTGAATAACTTATAAACTATTTGGTCGATCTGGTTGAAATTTGGCACACTTAAATAGCCCATTAAATAGCATAATTTAAAGTAGTTAAATTATATATCATTATGCAAAAAGTAAAGTTATCAATATTTATAAATTAGTGCAAAAATGAGGGTTTTTTGCAATTATCTCGGTCAATTGTTTATATATTTCAATATGTGTCCAACCAAATTAAAGAACTTTTTAAGGTCTACAATATTTCTTTGAAACATTTTTCTCTAAAATGAACAAAAAACGTTTTATCGTCAAAAAACTGAGTTTTTCATTCTTTGTAACTGTTTAAAAAAAGAAGAAGAAAAATTAGCTGTACGTCTTCACGGAATTATCATCAGTTATCACTCCTCTACCGTTTAGCACCTTTAAAACCCTGCTTAACATTTTTTCATGTTTTTTACCTATTAACTGGGGTAACATCTCCAGCTCATCTACAGTCACAGCGACAGTGGGTAGTACTAGCAATTAAACTAGAATCGGGCAAAATCATAGATGAAGAAACACAAAAATTCTAAATTCAGAAACTGGTCATTGAAAAATGTAATAAGTACAACGACTTATATTAATAATACAGTTCTTAGCACATCAGTGTCTTTCATCGAGGGGCGATTCTGATAAACATTTTCATCAAAACAATGGTTATTTTTTAAGGTTTTTGAGCTCTTTAAAAATTTTGATTCTGTTTTACAAGAGCACATTAGGAGAATAACTAATGGGAGTAACAAGCAGCATCACTATTTGCGAAAACGTATTCAAAACGAAATTATTCGGCTCCTCCATGACCAAATCAAAAATAAAATTTTAAACTTTTGGGAATCAGCAAAGTATTGTAGCATAATTTTAAATTGTATGTCTGATATCGCTGGGGTGGAACAGATAACTATTGTTGTACATTTTGTCGATTTAGGTTCTTGTTCACAAAGTGTTAAAATTGAAGAACATTTTCTTGGATTTGTGCCTGTAGTGGAAGCCACTGGCTTGGGAGTTACAGAGTCCCAGAATGAACTGAGAATACCTTTGGAAGATATGAGAGCACAGGGGTATGATAATGGGGCAAATATGGAAGAGAAGAACTTGGGAGTTCAAAACAGGATTTCGAAAATGAATCCTAGAGCGTTTTTTGTCCCATGTTCTAGCCATTCACTTAACTTAGTCGTGAACGATGCTGCTAAAGCCTCACAGTTTGCAGTTTCTTTTTTTTCCTTAGTGACAAAACTTTACAACTTTTTCTCAACATCTATTCATCGTTGGACTTTGCTGAAAAATCACATTTCTAGCCTAACGTTAAAACCTTTGCCGAAACTAGATGGATAAGTAGAATAATTGATACAATTACTCCCATTAGATACCAAATTGAAGAATTTTACGATGCTCTTGTAGAAATCGCTGTGAATAAAAACAACGATAAAATGGTTGCTCATGAGGCAAGCTGTTTGGCAAATCAATTCCGTGATTTTACTTTTCTTTGCTCTGTGGTAATGTGGCATGACATTTTACTTCACATCAACGTAGTCGCGTATGCTGAGGATTGATATGGTAACGTATCAAGCTATCAGTTTATTAGAAAAATCGGAAATCCATTTCAAGTCTCTCAAAAGTGATTTAAAATTCCAGGGCTATTTGACAGGCGCAAAAGAGCTCATCAAATTTAGAAATTGAGAACCCGAAAAGGATGCACAGTAATAGCCAAAAAGAGGAAAGTGAAATGACAAGTTGGCCATAACCCTGAAGATGAAAGTATGGACTTAGATCCAGAGACACGATATAAAGTTGACTTCTATTTAAAATGTATGACACAACCGTTAATGCATGAAGTGATAGATTTCAGCAAATTAAGAGCCATGGTGAAATTTTTGGAGTTTTTGGGTATACCAAGGGGTGGGGTGGGGGTTGGGGCGGACGGTTGCCGATCTTGCCCAGGGCGGCAAAATGTCTAGGGCCGGGTCTGTTAATCTCTGTTCCCGAGCAGGAGTTAAAACTCTTGGTCTTCCACTTTTGGTTAAATTAAGACATGGTATACATTTTCGCACTCTTTAATTGTCTGATAAATCGTTGACACAGAAATATTTTGAGCACTAAAAATTCTTACAATATCGCGTTTTGGTACATGTCCAACTAAACGATAAATACTTTGACGAATATTAAGTGTGTACGATATCCACAGAGAACGGCAGTTCTCACCAGTGGTGCACAACACCCCTACATGCGACACTATATATACACGAAATTTTCGATTTTCTAAACCTGACTGATTTTAAACTTGGGCCAAACCCCATCTTAAAGTTTAGGAAAAGACTCGTCCATTCATATGTCAACCATCAATTTTGGTCCAAGGGTGTGGATTTTACGGCCCTTCCCATTTAAAGCCTGTTTTTCGTTCTCGTCCCCAAAATTCCCAAAAATTTTAAAAATTTAAGCCCGACCTTTGCGGCTTCTGATAGCACAGATAATTACCTTTCCAACGCATGTTAAATTTTGAAAATCGGTTATACCATTCAAAAGTTATCGAGCTCAGAAATATGACTCAATTTTTATTTAAAAAATGGAAAATGTTTGTGGATATGTATGTATGTATGTATGTATGTGTGTGGAAAAGTTACACCGATCTGAATGATTTTTTCTGTGTTTCAAGAATGTGTGAGGGCCGATTCAGAACCGGTCTAATTTTTGACTTCTGACTACCCTTAAGCCAGCTAGAGGACTAGGTAGATACAAAATAGCATATTTTTTGGGCGTATATATCTTAGGTTCAACGAAAGACAGGAAAACCGAAAATAAACTAAATCAATAGAGTTGAGTTAAGCTTTTAAATGGCGCATAAGCGATCAAGCTGAGATATACACACTGCTCACCATAGCCAAAAAACTGAAAAATTAAACTTTGAAAATTTTGGTTTTTCGACAATTACTCAAAATTTCAACCTACGAATTGCGCCAATAACTGAGTGTTTGTAGAAGGACTCAGAACGCGTCTAACGGTGTATACCTCATATCTGGGAAAATTCGAATTTTTAAGTTATAGGCTTCACAAGTATGATCAAATCTATTTCTTATGGGAAAAATGGGTTTTCAAGCTCAATAATTCCTGTAATACGTTCAGTTATCACACTCGATCTTGGATGCATCAGATACTACTTGTCAATACGTTTCAAATTCATGTTTGGTGATCAACATCAGGTAAGCTGTTCAGAAGTTATAGAGCTCCAAATGTATAATTAGTCCAGGAACTGTAATTTTTCAATTCGCAATTTTTATAGAATGGATAGATTTGTTTGAAAATTTGACAATAAGTAGTGGATAGTCCAAGGATCAAAATCTATATGATGCAGAAATACGCTTTTACCATGGGGTGGTTGTCACCTCATCTCGAGGGTGGAAATTTTTTATTATATTTTGACCGCAAATGCTGGTAAAAATATTAATTATAAGCAAAAAATGTTCATTATACATTTTTTTCATAAAAATTATAGTTTTCGATTTAGTGATTATCGAAGCTGTTAGTTTTATATCGAATAAATTATCAGAGACCGGCAGGTCTTGCCAGTGGCTCAGAAATACACCCCCCTACACGCGACACTGTTATATGCACGAAATTTTAAATTTTCTAAATCTGACTGAATTGAAAATTGTGCCAACTCCCATCTTCAAGTTAAGAAAAAGACTCACCCATTCATATGTCAACCATCCATTTTATTCCAAGGGTGTCTATTTTACGGCCCTTCCTATTTAGGGTCTGTTTTTCGTTCTGGTCCCCAAAACTCCCAAAAACTTCGAAAATTTAAGTCCGACCTTTGCGGCTTCTAGCAATACTGATCATTACCTTTCCAACTCATGTCTAATTTTGAACATTACCAGAGACCGGCAGTTCTCGCCAGTGGCGCACACCCACACCCCCCTATACGCGACACTATATTATACACGAAATTTTCGATTTTCTAAATCTGACTGAATTGAAAATTGGGCCAACTCCCATCTTAAAGTTCAGAAAAAGACTCACCGATTTATATGTCAATCATCGATTTTGGTCCAAGGGTGTAGATTTTACGGCCCTTCCTATTTAGGGTCTGTTTTTCGTTCTCGTCCCCAAAATTCCCAAAAATTTTAAAAATTAAGTCCAACCTTTGCGACTTCTAATAGAACTGATCATTACCTTTCCAACGCATGTCTAATTTTGAAAATCGGTTATACCATTCAAAAGTTATAGAGCTTAGAAATGTGACTCAATTTTTATTTAAAAAAGAGAAAATGTTTTTGGATATGTATGTATGTGTGTTTAAAAGTTAAACCGATTTGATATTTTGAAGAGGGGGTCAGGGCCGATTTAGAACCGGTGTAGTTTGTGACTTTTGACCACCCATAAGCCAGCTATAGGACTTGGTAGGTACAAAACAGCATATTTTTTTGGCGTATATATCTTCGGTTCAAGAAGAGACAGGAAAACCGCAAATACACCAAATCCATAGCGTTGAGTTAAGCTTTCAAATGGTGTTTAAGCTGTCAGGATGAGACATACGTACGGCTCAGTATCGCCGAAAAACTGAAAAACTAAACTTTGAAAATTTTGGTTTTTCGAAAATTACTCAACATTTCAACCTACGAATTGCGCCAATAACTTAGCGTTTGTAGAAGGACTCAAGACGAATCTAACGGTGTATACCTTATATCCGGGAAAGTTCGAATTTTTAGGTTATAGGCTTCATAAATATGATAAAATATATTACCTGTGGGAAAAACGGTTTCTTAAGATCAATAATTCCTGTAATAGCTTCAGTTATCATACTTGACCTTAGATCCATCAGATACTACTGGTCAATATGTTTCAAACTCATGTTTACTGATCAAAATCGGTTAAGCCGTTTAGAAGTTATTAAGCTATAAAGGTATAATCCAATTAACGATCATTCCCGAAATGGTTTATGTAGTTGTAGTGGTTACGACGCTAAATTTGATCTGGCAACGGGCAATCCGATTTCATTTACCGGCCATCTCAATATTTTTGTTTCAATCTATTTCGAATAGAAAAAAATCTAGTGTACATTCGATGGACACTAGATTATTTGGGATATAATGCAACAAAGGTGACCATTTATAAAGCTTGACGTGTAATAGGTAGTGTGACCAACTCCAATTCAGTCGAACTCGGGACAAAGCTGAAAAAAATACTTAAAATCCGGGACTTTTCAATGAAAATCGGGCCATGTTTTTCAAATATAGAACTTTAATATCATCATTTTATTGATAATTTAACATTTTTATGTTGACAATGATATTTTTGTTGGGATTAAGCAACAATTGATTGTAATTATAACTACATTTTTCTTAGTTTTTGACGTTTCGACTCCCAATCCGGAAATCGTTCTTAACCCTCCGTTAGGCGCGTGGTCTACAATGGTAGACCACTCTCCTTTAAGTGGTCGCCAATTGCATAAAACTGCTCATACGCCCCCATCCCGCTTAGTAGCTGTCACTAATACTTCCAACTTACTCTTCAGTTTGCTAAACGTCGCCGATCTGTTTGCGTTATTTTTTTACCATTATTCAAAGAGCACTGGTCTACAACCGTAGACCACGCGACTAAGCGCGTTCCAGATTTTAGTTGTATATATAAAGCTAATATGTAGCCTGCTGTCTATATAAAGCTAATAACATAAATGAAAATGTTTGAAGAAGCGACTTCATTGAAAACTTAGCATGGTAACTAATCAAACAGCAAATTGAATATGGATCAACTATGCCTTCCCTGTTAAGAGAACTTAGAGGACGAGCTCGCGTACTGCTCGGAGTTCAAGAAGTCGTACCCCTTTCCCCTAATACTCCAACAAATTACGTGGGACGATGTTGTATTTGTGCATGAATTTGCAATATGCCAACAAGAAGGGCATGCCAAACATGTGACACATTTGCATTCAAGGATCATTTTGGGGATATTTGCACTGAATGTTTGACGGACTAAAATTGTGCCATTTTGACCATTTAATAGTTTTGTTCTTTTTTTACTTTTTAGTTCTTCTCTTTATTATTTATCCCTATTGGTCATTCTATAAGTTCAAAGATAAAAAATATTGGTGTTTTTTACTAAATTGAGCTTATTTTTGTGACCATTTTCATTTACTTGCGAATAAAGACCCAAAAAATCATGACCTCGTTTTTAATTTTACCACTGTCAAAATGAGAAAAGCCAAGGAACAAAAGATATCTAATATCAAAGTGCGAACATAAATAAACATGTTATTAACCACTAATTAGTTAATTTTGTCAAAATCCGTTATTATACGACAAAAAACTATTGGTCTACAATCGTAGACCACGCGCCTAAGCTTGTCAGCAATAGCGACGCGCCTAACGTAGGGTTAAAAAAGGAAATTTTTTATGTGGTACTAGTATTACAAGGAGCACTGAACGCTAGAATGCTGGAAAAAAGACCGGTTGGAAAGCCAAGAAAGGGCTGGGAAGACACAGTAAACAGCGACGCACAAGCACTTTTAGGAGTCCGTGTATGGAGAAGAGCAGCCACATACAAACAACAAGGGTGGAGGAAAAAAATAAAGGAAGCCAAGGCTCAATTTGGGCTGTAGCGTCGTAGAAAAAAAAAATTAGTACATATTACATTCCAGACATTGTCGACTTTTTTGCGTCCCACCAATTCAATTTAATGTGAATTCTTAAAAGAATAACGTATTCAAAATTTCAAAATAAAATTTTACCAAAACGTTGAAAAATCGGATGGCCCGGAAGCCTTGTCCGGGACAGCGGGACACGACTTCGTAATTCGGGCCATGTCCCGGATTTTTCGGGCTAGTTGATCACACTAGTAATAGGGGAACATTGCATTCAACTTCATATATTTAATTTATAAATAACTTTGAAAAACTCCTGATACAAGAATAAAAAACCGCTAAACGCCGTAAAAATGAGTGGCGCATAAAATATTCCAGCTACAAAAGATCTGATATGAATATTACGTGGCGCGAAAATGGATTTTCATTTGATGCAAAACAAAATTCTAGTTTTATTTTAAAAGATTTTTCCATAATATTTGCTAAATTTGAAGTAAACGCGCCACAAAAGAGTTTCAAAATTCAAACTGTATCAAAGTTACTCTTTTGTGGCGCGTTTACTTCAAATTTAGCAAATATTATGGAAAAATCTTTTAAAATAAAACTAGAATTTTGTTTTGCATCAAATGAAAATCCATTTTCGCGCCACGTAATATTCATATCAGATCTTTTGTAGCTGGAATATTTTATGCGCCACTCATTTTTACGGCGTTTAGCGGTTTTTTATTCTTGTCTTAATGAAACCGTATTTTTGTCAAAACCGACATTGTTTATATCGTTTAAGTTGTTTACTAACTTTTGTTTCCAATGGCAACTTGATCCAATGCTTCCTACCAATAACACTTTTAAATCTAAAATTTTCCGAAAACTTTAGGGACATACGTTATCATTACATAATGGAGATCATTATTTTTCTTGGGGAAAATTCTAGCACATGTTCGGGGAAATTCGAGTGAGAAAAGAAAAGTATTTTAAAAGTTTGTAAAATATTTCAATCCTAGCTTAGCGCTTTCCGCTTACAAAGCCATCTTCTGGGCTGTGGTCAAAATTTAATACATAGTATGATTCCACGCCACTGAAAGCGACTAATGAATGTTTAATTCACATTAGTGAAAAAATACAAAATGTTTCCTCACAAAGTTAAAAAACTTCGAAAGTTATCGAAAACACATCTAATAGGTAGTACCTAGCACATTAGAGTCTCAACAAAAAAAATTTGTTCATGGTACGGATGCAAACACTCGATGGAGTAGGGAATAGAAGGAGTTGGACACATCTGGATGGAATTGGAAATAGACTAGCGGCACACACAGATATATTAACAATAGATCAGGCTAGTTATAGGCCACTCAATGCATCGAGGTGTAACACTAATATTAAGTACAGTGGTCTAGCTATCTTTGTCTGTCGTACGAGTGTGAGCGTATCTACCAAGAGGTGGGAGTAATGGAACGACACAGACACAGAGGCAGCGGCCATCATATGCTATAGAGAGAGAAAACTAAGCGCCGGCAGAGAGATAGATAGACCACCGGCCCAAACTGCCTTGCCTAATCTACGTATTATTATATCTATGGCGGCACACCCCCCCCCCCCCCAAAATGCTTATTTCTCGAGATACTGACCACGGTGTGGTGAATGGCTAATTTTAATGATATTTTATGTTTTTGAAAGTGCTGGAAACGAAAATGAGGTTTATATTGAATTGTCAAAATCGCAATTTTACCCTAAAAATAAAAAAAAATTAAATCACGTTTGTTTGCGTTTACTCGCTGTCCCATTTTAATATTTTTTTTTGAAATTTTTACATACAATGGGACCTGTTTCAAGCTTTCAGTCTTATTCTAATAGAAGTTATGAATTTTTTAAAATCAAAGGTGCTGATTCCTGAATGGCAAAGTTTAATCGCAAAAGTTGAGCGACGAAATTTTAAATTTAGATTTTCAATTACATTAATGTTAAATAAACATAGAGTACAAAGAAGTTTTCTGGAAATTTTTACATCAAAATCTTTTATAGAAAAAAATTGTGCAACTTTAAAAATATCGTCGTTATAAATCCCAAAATAACGCTTATTCTTCGAAATGCTAACCATGGTTGATGAATGGCTAATTTTGGTCTTACTTTATGTTTTTGATGTTGCTGAAAACGAAAATGAAGTTTATTTTGAATTTAGGTGGGGGAACATTGTCAAAATCACAATTTTACCTTAAAAATAAAAAAAAATCCCGTTTTTTTTAAATTAAAAGTTGCACCATTTTTTTCTATAGAACATTTTGATATAAAACTACCCAGAAAACTTTTTTGGACTCTATGATTTAAAACCGTGATTAAAAAGCTAAATTTAAAATTTTGATACTTAACTTTTGCAATTTAACTTTGCAATCCACGAATCTACACCTTTTATGTTAAAAATTCATTCTTATAGTCTTCACAAAGGTGGAAAAAATATGATATAAAAATTTCAGAAAAAAATATTAAAATGGAACAGAGTTGTAGAGAGTTAAACGCAAAAAATGTGATTTATTTTTTATTTTTAAGACAATATGGCGATTTTGACAATGTTCCCCCAAAAAATTCAAAATAAACCCCTTTTTGTTTTCAGCACCACCAAAAGCATAAAGTAACATCAAAATTAGCCATTAAACATAAAAGTGATTAAAATGCTAAATTTCAAAATTCGTAAATCAACTTTTGCGATTAAACTTTGCAAATCAGGAATCTGCTCCTTTTACTTTAAAAAATAATAACATTTATTAGAATAAGACTGAAAGCTTGAAACAATTCCCATTGCCTTGAGAAAGGTGAGAAATTTATTTATATTGTAAAAATTTCAGAAAAAAATATTAAAATGAAACAGAGTTGTAGTGAGTTAAACTCAAAATACGTGATTTTTTTTTATTTTTAGGGTAAAATTGCGTTTTTGACAATGTTCCTCCACTTAAAATTCAAAATAATTTTTATTTTCGTTTTCAGCATTAGCCCTTCACCACCCTTGGTCAGTATCTCGAAAAATAAGCGTTATTTTGTGGATGTATAACGTAGATAATATTAAAAGTTGCACCATTTTTTTTTTCTATAAAACATTTTGATCTAATCTTTCCAGAAAACATTTTGTACTCTATATTTTAACACAAACGTGATTAAAGAGTTAAGTTTCAAATTTCGTCAATCAACTTTTGCGATAAAACTTTGCAATTCAGGAATCTGCGATTTTCACTTAAAAAAAATCAAACTTTTATTAGAATAAGAGTGAAGGTTTGAAACACGTCCCATTGTCTTGAGAAAGGCGAGAAATATATACTGTAAAAATTTCAGAAAAAAAAACATAAAAACGGAACAGATTACAGCGAGTTGAACGCAAAAAACGTGATTTCATTTTTTTTTATTTTTAGAGTAAAATTACGATTTTGGCTATGTTCCCTCAATTAAAATTCAAAATAAACTTCATTTTAGTTTCCAGCATCATCAAAAACATAGAGTTTCACCAAAATTAGCCATTTGCCACACCGTGGCCACTGTGGCCAGTACCTGGTAATTTGAGGGTGCAGGCCGCTCGCCTAGACAGGCTGTCATATACTACGAGTACTACGTGTATTATACTATGTATACTTCCCATCAAGATATTTGAGGAAACCTTAATCGTAAGCTTATTACAAAGTCAATTCTATTTGAATGGTTTGGTTAAGTTTCCGGTACCACTAGAAAGTAATCTATTGCCAATTTACTGTACTTTTAATAATTATTATACTTGCTATATTCGGTATCTTTACCTCTCGAAATTTAACGATGCTACTGTGACGAATTCCTAACTGAGGACGGCCCTGCCCCTTGTAGTCAACAAACA
The DNA here is from genome assembly GCF_917563875.1 of Diabrotica virgifera virgifera. NCBI lineage: Eukaryota > Metazoa > Arthropoda > Insecta > Coleoptera > Chrysomelidae > Diabrotica > Diabrotica virgifera. The sequence continues at coordinate 63,996,127 of NC_065443.1, read as the reverse complement.
ACAGCGACACGTCATCGACGAGTATTGTCTCCGCTAATCCAGAAGTTTCCCCGATGATAGGCGTGGACCCGCCTCAGGCCTTCCTGACTGTTCTCGAAGCAGAGCCGTATCTATATAAGCGGATGATTTTTAAGCAGCAGGCAGTCAGTTAATATATTCGACGCGATATATTGTTTTATTGTTTGATCGGGTTGCTGAAATGTATGTATTTTTAAAGTAGATAAGTCGTATTTGTAAATAAATTAAATGTTAGAAAGTGTAAAATAAATTAGATATTGTTGTTAAATAAGTGTTAATTGTAAGTGTTATAAATAAACAATTTCAAGTAAGTCTTTTATTTATTTAATAATAATTAAAAGTCAATTCGCGTAATATTTCCTAAAAAACGTAACAAAATGGTGCAGAAGTGAGGATACTTGAAATACATAAATTTAACGTAAATTTTCGGTTTAAATAGAGTGTGGAACTTTTAAAAATAAATAAAATATAAATCGTAATAAATAAAGTGTGTGACAATGTCTTCACAACATAAGAAAATCACTGAATTGATCGTTAAGGAGCTCTGCAACCAGTTAGAAGAGAGAGACATGGACACTACTGGGAAAAAGGCTGATCTAGTCGAACGTCTAAAGAACGCTCTTCAAGAAGAGGGCCAAGATCCAGAAACCTATTTGTTTGAAGACAAGCATGCTGCTTTGATTTCGTCAATTACATCGTTAGAGAGCAAAGTTTCTAGTGAAATCTCCCATGTTTCCTCGGATGTTTCGAAAGTTTCCTCCGATGTTTCTAAAGTTTCGACAGACATTACATCGTTAGAAAAAAAAGTTTCTAGTGAAATCTCCCAAGTTTCCTCGGATGTTTTGAAAGTTTCGACAGACATTATATCGTTAGAGAACAAAGTTTCTAGTGAAATTTCGAAAGTTTCGGGTGATATTTCATCCCTTGACAGCAAAATGACTAACGAGATCTCTAAAGTCACTTCGGATTTTGACGACAAGATATCGTCCATAAAATCTACTTTTGAAGAAAAGATCAAGGAAATAGAAAAGAAAATGGAGGAAACGGAAAAAGTAGACAAAGGTATGGAACCCATCTTAACAGACATAAAAAATGATGAAACCAAATACAAATTGGAGCCACGGTCGATAGTTGAAGGGAGTGTAGGTCATGCTCGTGTTAAGGTCCCAAATTTCGACGGAAAGTCATCATGGAACAACTACATGAAACAGTTCGAATCGGCGGCCAGAGCGAACGGATGGTCCGAAAAAGAAAAAGCTGTAAACCTCACTATTGCTCTTCGAGGCGACGCTTTGGATGTCCTCCAGACCATAGCCGTAGAGGAGACAGATGACTTCGAGCAGCTGAAAAAGAGACTGAATATGCGATACGGGCACGAACATTTAGAGCATGTCTATCAGTCGCAGTTTAAAAATCGAAGACAAAAGAAAGATGAAGCTCTTCAAGAATACGAGGTCGATATTGCCAGATTGGTACGATATGCATATCCAACAGCTCCCGAAGACATGATGGAAAAGTTGGCTGTTCAAACATTCATTGATGGCCTTCGTGATCATGAAATGCAAAGAACACTGCGATTAGCTCGTCACAAGACGCTGGTTGATGTCTTGTCTGCCGCCCTCGAATACGAATCAGCTACCCAGGCCTCTGGCGGGTACAGTAAAGTTAGGACTGTGAAAGAGGAAGAGGATGAAGACAAACTGGACCAGATTGTCAATATGATAAAGGGCATTTCATACAAGAAAACAAAGACCATAAGGTGCTGGAATTGTGGGGAAATGGGACACGTACGGAGTTCATGTAAGTACCCTAGGTACAATAACAGTCAGGAGACTCACCAGCAGGAAAACTAGAACGGGTCGGCCTTAGGGGGGCAGCTTCGACCCGCAACTTTTCCAAAGACCCTCTCATACTAATAGCTTCTTTGAAATGTCGTGAAGATAGTGTATATGTGGATGGAGAAATAAATGGTAAAAAGTATACATTGTTGGTGGATACCGGAGCGACCAGGACCATTATACGACCGTCAGTTTTAAACAGCCGTAAGAAACTCTTACCAACGAGGTTGCGACTGCGGACTGCCACAGGTGAAAACGCCAACACCCATGGAGAAATCCAGATACAATTAGGGATTGGAGCAGAAAAGTTCGTCCATACTGTCATAGTTGCAGACATCGAAGAAGATGTTATATTAGGAATGGACGTAATGAATTTGCATGGATTTCAACTGGATTTTAAGAATAGGGTAATCAAAGTTGGCAACGAGGAGGTATTTCTTCATCCACATGATGACAGAACTGTGCTAGCAGCCATTAAAGAAGATACAGTTGTGCCTGCGAGGAGTGAAACGATCATCGTAGCGCGGCTACAGGGAACTGTAGAAGAAGGAACGCCTGTTATGATGGAGCCATGGAACCACGACGAGGAGGTTGGCCGAGGAATCATAATTGGAAAGGAATTGGTTACTTCTGCTAAAGAAATTCCCGTGAGATTGATTAATGTCAATGACTACCCGGTGACCATCAAGAAGGAGACAAAAGTAGGAACTTGTGTACCCGTGACGTCCATAATCCGTCAGACAACAACATCAGATAATTCCAACGACAAGTTCGACCAAATGGTTGCAGTGGCAGGCCAATCTCTGAATCAAGTGGAAAAAAGGAAATTAAGGGAATTTCTTAGGCAATATCGTGACATATTCGTACCGAAAGGAGGAAAGACAGGAAGAACGACAGTTGTCAAACATAAAATTGACACTGGTACCGCTAGGCCAATTCGTCAATCAGCTCGACGATTACCACAGGCGAAGAGAGAGGAAGCTGAAAGGATTGTTCAAGAAATGAAGAAAGACGGGGTGATAGAAACTTCTACGAGCCCATGGGTCTCTCCGGTGGTCCTGGTCAAGAAGAAAGATGGAACTACGAGGTTCTGTGTGGACTACCGTTTGTTGAACAATGTTACCAAGAAAGATAGTTATCCTCTGCCTCGGATCGACGACACGTTGGACACATTAGCTGGAAGTAAATTGTTTTCTACGTTGGACTTGAAGTCTGGATATTGGCAGGTAGAAATGGATCCAGTGGACAAAGAGAAGACGGCCTTTACGACAGGATCTGGATTATGGGAATTCAACGTTATGCCGTTTGGACTCTGTAATGCTCCTGCGACATTTGAGAGGCTGATGGAAAATGTGTTGAGAGGGTTATCTTGGAAAACATGCCTGGTGTATTTAGACGACATAATCGTTTTGGGGGAGACGTTTGAAGACCACCTGAAGAATTTAGAAGACGTTTTTAATCGACTTAAAGCTGCCCAGTTAATGTTAAATCCCAAGAAATGCCAGCTATTTCAAAGTAAAGTCAATTATTTAGGCCATATAGTCAGCAAAGAACGAGTGGCCGTGGACAAAGGAAAAATCGATTCCATTAAGGAATGGCCTGAACCAACTGATAAACATCAAGTGAGAAGTTTTCTGGGACTATGTACTTACTACCGGAGGTTCATTAAGAAGTTTGCAGATATCGCTAAGCCATTAACGCGACTTACAGAGGAAGCAAGAGATTATTGCTGGGATGGAGACTGCCAAACGGCCTTTGAAACTTTGAAGAGGCATTTAATTACAGCGCCAATATTAGGGTATCCACTGCCAGAAGGAGAGTTCATCTTAGATACGGATGCAAGTAATGTGGGAATTGGAGGAGTGCTGTCGCAGATCCAAGGAGGACAGGAACGAGTCCTTGGATATTTTAGTAAAGTGCTTTCAAAACCTGAACGAAATTATTGCGTCACGAGAAGAGAACTTTTAGCAGTAGTAAAATCAGTGGAACACTTCTATCAATACCTCTACGGAAGGAAGTTTCTAATCCGAACCGACCATGCCGCCCTTAAATGGTTAATGCAGTTTAAGAATCCAGAGGGTCAGATAGCCAGATGGATTGAACGACTTCAAGAATATGATTTCAAGATCGAGCATCGGGCCGGAGTTAGCCACAGAAACGCTGATTCTCTATCTAGAAGACCGTGTCCAGCAGAATGTCCCCATTGCAACAAAACAGAGTCGAAGGAAGCAGCAGTACTAAGAACAACAGTGGTCAACGACGAGTGGACGCCTACCAAGATCAAGGAAGAACAAGAAAAAGATCCAGTTTTACAGAAGATTCGAAAATGGAAAGAAGAAAATCGTCGACCATCTTGGCAAGAAATATCAAGCCTAGGCTCAGTAGTTAAGACGTATTGGGCCCAGTGGGACTCATTTATCTTGGAAGACAGTTTGCTTAAACGAGTAATAGAAAATGATGATGGTTCAGTCAGGAGAACACAGTTGGTGATTCCAAAGAGCAGAGTAGCCGAAGTACTTCGTCAGTTACACGACAGTCCATCAGGAGGGCATTTTGGTGTAAAGAAGACCCTTCAGAGAATTCGGGAACGATTTTATTGGATGAATAGTTCCGACGATGTGAAGGACTGGTGTAAGAAATGTACTACCTGTGCTACAAGTAACGGACCCTACCGGAAAAGAAAGGCTCCTATGAGACAATACAATGTTGGAAGTCCGTTTGAAAGAATAGCTTTGGATATTGTCGGGCCATTTCCAGAAAGTGACAATGGATGCAAATACATGTTGGTGGTAATGGATTACTTCACGAAATGGGTTGAGATCTACGCAATTCCAGACCAGAAGGCCGCCACTATTGCAGATGTGCTAATCAGAGACTGTATCAGCCGATTCGGAGTACCTCTGGAGATCCATAGTGACCAAGGAAGAAACTTTGAGAGCGATCTATTTCAAGGAATCTGTGATAAACTAGGCATGAAGAAGACAAGAACCACGGCCTATCACCCGCAATCGGATGGAATGGTGGAGCGTATGAATAGGACAGTCGGCAAGTATTTGACAAAGATGGTGTCCAATCATCAACGAGACTGGGACCAGTACCTTCCGTTCTTCGCAATGGCCTATAGATCTGCTGTTAATGAATCAACTGGCCAAACACCAGCAAAAGTCCTATTTGGACGTGAGATGCGTCTACCCTGTGATCTAGAGTTTGGATGTCGACCTGGAGAAGATGTTGCTGGTGAGGATTACGTGAATGAATTACGAAGAAGAATGGACGATATACATGAGTTGGTCCGTTCTAATCTTCAGATCGCTAGCGACCGAATGAAGAAACGATACGATACCCAAGCTGAGAAGGGATGTTTCAAGGAGAACGACAAAGTCTGGCTTTATAATCCAAAGAAGCGAACAGGTTGCTCTCCCAAGTTGCAGCAGTTCTGGGAAGGTCCGTACCTCATTGTCAAGAAAATCAATGACGTTATCTACCGAATAAGCAAGATTCCTAGGGGAAAGCCGATGATAGTCCACCATAACCGGTTGGCGCCGTACGAGGGAGACCACGACGTAGATGAAGAAGCGGAAGTCAACCAAGTTCGAGAAATACCTGACCTTACCTTTGAAGAGTTCATGGGTGCCTACGGAGGTACCGGTAAAGCAAGACATGGTGTTACCACTGAAGAAAAGCGAGATCTTCTCGCACTTCCCGATGACTATTCGCTGGCCCATACCATCCCGGCCAGTATCAAAGACGCACGAGGGTTGGCATCCGCCTTCCGAAGGAAGTTTGGTCGAGTTGCAGAACTTCAATGCCAACTGCCAGCTCCTGGCAAAGCATTGAAACTCCAAGATGCATCACGTTACCTATTCTATCTGGTAACAAAAGACACTGTCCGTGACCAACCTACCTACCAAAATGTATGGGATGCATTAATTCAATTGAGAGAGCACGTGTTGGAGTCCGACGTGCAAAAGTTAGCCATACCAAAGTTAGAATGCAGCCAATTAGACTGGAGAGTTATCCGAAATATGGTAGAAGAAATTTTCCAAGACACCGAGGTCCAGGTGTTAGTCTGTTGCAATCCGCATAGTTGCTGGTGCGGAAAGAAGACCGTCCCCTGTCACTTTTATACAACTGGGAGTTGTAAAAGAGGGTCCAGTTGCCGATACCAGCATCCAGTTCCAGTCCTGACAAGGTTCCAGGAGGAACCATCTTTTAAGGAGGGGGCAATGTGACGAATTCCTAACTGAGGACGGCCCTGCCCCTAGTAGTCAACAAACAACAGCGACACGTCATCGACGAGTATTGTCTCCGCTAATCCAGAAGTTTCCCCGATGATAGGCGTGGACCCGCCTCAGGCCTTCCTGACTGTTCTCGAAGCAGAGCCGTATCTATATAAGCGGATGATTTTTAAGCAGCAGGCAGTCAGTTAATATATTCGACGCGATATATTGTTTTATTGTTTGATCGGGTTGCTGAAATGTATGTATTTTTAAAGTAGATAAGTCGTATTTGTAAATAAATTAAATGTTAGAAAGTGTAAAATAAATTAGATATTGTTGTTAAATAAGTGTTAATTGTAAGTGTTATAAATAAACAATTTCAAGTAAGTCTTTTATTTAGTTAATAATAATTAAAAGTCAATTCGCGTAATATTTCCTAAAAAACGTAACACTACTCAAATATAAATAACTTTGTAATATGATTAAGATACGGTTTTAACAATTAATTTGGTAGCAAGTAGGTATGGTATACGCTCTGAGCTTCGCTGGTATCGCTCCTAGCGGATTACTAATGCAACTTTCACTGGTAATTTTTAAATTTATTATTTAATTGTTATCGCTTAATATTTACAACGCAAAAAAGTAATTAAATTGTAATCGATTTTTTAAACATTTTGCTAAACATTTTAACGTTCTATTAAGGCTATGGGTACATAATTCGCAAATATTTTACGTGTATCCCTACTTTTTCTGTCTTTACACGGCAAATTACGTGTAGTAAAATTCACACTGGTGTGGATTTGTAAATATTACTAGAATGTCATTCTACTTGAAAATGTCATAATTAATTTAAAGAGATGGCTTTTGAATGTTCTTGGATAACTGTTATTTTTATAATTGCAAATTATTAATTCAGTTAATAAATGTGATAATTTTTTCACTAACTATGTTTTCAGTGATTGTAATAATTTATTTGTACAACAATAGTACATTGTTTACCGGGTAGGAAAAGCTTAACATTCCTGGACGACTGTGAAGATTGCTAAGTCGAGGCGCAAGCCGAGACTTAGCAACACAGAGTCCAGGAATGTGGCTTTTCCTACGAGGTAAACATACTATTTTTCCGCAAATCGTTTAAAATTCGACAGATATTGATTGATTTAAAAAAAACGCGATAATTTTATTCCCAAATAAATGGTGCTTTGAAATTCCTAATAAAATTACTTGGGTTACTATGGAAATATCATTTTACTAATATCATTACACTAACAACTGTACGGAAATATCATTTCCTTACAGTAAGGAAATGACATTTCCTTACAGTAAGGAAGTCCTGACTTTTTCTTCAAGAAATTTTGACAGGAATGTCAAAATTTCCTGGCGATTTGCGGAAAAAACTAATAATCAATCGAGAAAAGAGGAAAAGTGTTAAAGTGATTTTTTAATAATATGTTGTTATTTTGGAACGCTTACAATTTTGAACATCTCTAACAACAAAATACTTGGATCACAGGATATATCTGATGTATTCTCTGCTTGGATCTTCCACAAATAATACACAATAAATAACTTTTTATTAAGTTCACGTCTTAAATCAATTATTTATCAAATACACTATATATCAATAATATTTAATCAATTTCTCAAAATATTCCCGATGCAATGTCAAATATTTAAAATTGTCACTGATTGTCAGTGTCTGACTGACAATATATGCTGACAATATTATATTCGGTTGAGTGCGTTGTAAGACAAAGACAGATTTGGAAAATATTACCACGGCATTGTGTTCATTTTTTTCAAATCCTGAAAAAACCAATAAATATGTAAGCTTTGTGGTGACACTGACTTTGGCAAGTTGTCATTACAATCATAAATGAATTTGCTTTAATATAATTTAATATTTAAAAGTTTAAAAGACAATTCAAGTTCTTATAATAAGAAATGTAAAGCATGAACATTTAATTGTCGATTCTTTGTTTTAGGTTAGTATTTCATTAGTTAATATTAGTTAAGTAAAAATTAAATAAACTTTGTTTTAGACGAGAATCATATTGTGTTATGCTTTAGAAAAAAATCCAATCTTATAAATCGACAATTCGTATACATGTGGAAAAATTTAAATTGGATACCTACATAATGGAGAAATTACGTTTTGAATTTATTGTAAAAGCTAAACCAGATGATAACAAGACAAATATTTATGCCATAACTTCCATAACGGATACACAAAATCAAACTTTTATTGTGCCTATAGAGTATCAACCAGTTAATTTACACAAGGAAATATTAAAGCATGAAATATTTGACAAAATAAAAAGATCCCTGCAGAGAAGACACGACAAGAGACAAGTTTGGATAACATTAACCAAGGAAATGAAGTCAACATATTTAGATAATGACAATGTACAATTTGATGGGTTTTTACTTGAAAAGTTAGAAGAAAGTCATGAGTTGTTATCGACAAAACCAATATTGACAAAAAATCCAGAAAATAAGATCGGATTAGCAGCAGAATTTTCAATAGAGGTATTTTTAAGAAATACGACAAATGTCAAACAATGGTTACAAAATTTTGAAAGTGAATGTACACGTTTAAAAGTAGATAAAGATATACACAAAATAGAAATTCTAAAACTACTATTAGACGATACTTACGTAGATTGGTACACTTCAATGATTATCAAACATACTATAGATTCTGATTGGTCTGTATGGAAAGAAAGTTTAAGTGAAACATTTGCTGATAAAGGCTGGTCACCAATAAGGTACGCTATGAATTTTAAGTATATACAAGGATCAATGTTAGAATATGCTCTAAAAAAGAGAGACTGTTGCTGGAAATAAACAAATCCATAGATATACCGACCCTGATTTATTTGATTGCCACCGGTCTACCAAACTACATAACGGATAGAATAGACAGAGAAAGTCTTAAATATGCAAATGACTTATTTAACTGCATAGAGGGCTAGAAAATTTAACAAGAAAAAACTACACAAAGAAAAACTTAAGCACTGGAAATAAATACAATAACCAAGAAATAAATCGAACTGAAAAAAAATCTTATAGAATTTGTGAGAAGAAAGGAAAATTAAATAGATTTCATAAAGAGAATGTTTGCTGGTATAACTATGAAAAAGAAATGACAGATGATAAAAACGTAAATTCTAATTCATTATTAGAAGTTGAACTGAGTAATGAAGATTCAAAGAACTAAAATTTCCTCCACTAATTGAGATTTCAGTGATGTTAAATGATAAATTAGAAGTCAAGGCGCTGTATGATCCTGGTTCACGAATAACATTAATAAATTCAAAATTAGTTCAGGTGACGAATATAAAACCTAATTATTGTTATGACACAATAAAAACAATAAGTGGAGGAGGTAAAACTAAAGGATTGATTATGCTGGATGCAGAGTTATTACATGTAAAGAAGAAAATAAATGCATTTATCTTTGAAAATGAAAACTTTGAGTATGATCTAATACTAGGATTAGATTCAATACAAAAATTTGGGTTGACTCATGATGATAATTTAAATATCCAAATACAAAATACAAATAATTTCAAAATAAGTAGTAAAAATATGTTTGAAGATAAACAAACTGAAAATATGGAAATAAATATAGAAGAAGAAGAATATGCAGTGAACTTTAATGAAGGTATAGATACCAACAAATTTAATATAGATACAGAACATTTAAACACTGATCAAAGAAATCAGATAAACGCATTATTGGATAGTTACACTGAAATTTTTGCTAAAAATAAATATGATACTGGCAAAGTGAAGAAATATGAAGCCTGTATAGATTTGCAAGTTGATAAATATTGCTATAAAAGACCATATAGATGTTCAGTTCAAGACAAGATAGAAATAGAAAATCAAATCTCACAACTTTTAAAACATGAGTTGATTGAGGAATCTTACAGTCCATTTGCGGCACCTGTTACCTTAGCTTTTAAAAGGGACGAAGGAAAAAAAAGTAGATTATGCATAGACTTCAGAGATTTAAATAAAATAATTATACCTCAATCACAACCATTTCCGCTCATAGAAGATTTAATAACAAAAACAATAAATTGTAATTATTTTACAACTCTGGATATAAATTCAGCTTTTTGGGCTATTCCATTAAAAATTACAGACCGACACAAAACTGGATTTGTAACGCAAGAAGGACATTACCAATGGACCTGTTTACCATTCGGACTTAAAACATCTCCAGCCATATTTCAACGAATTTTGGGAAATATTATAAGAAAAAATAACCTGACAGGATTTGCAGTAAATTTCATTGATGATATACTGGTCTTTTCTAAGACATTTGATGAACATATCACGCACTTAAAAAAATTGCTGGAGGCTATTCGAGAAGAAGGTTTCAGGCTAAAATTCACAAAATGTAAGTTTGCAAGTGATTCTGTTAAATATTTAGGACATATATTACAGAAGAATACGATCTCACCTCTAAAAGACAATTTAAAATCAATTAAAGATTTCCCTATTCCTCAAAATAGAAAACAAATACGACAATTTTTGGGCAAAATTAACTTTTATGGAAAATACATTCCTAATGTCTCGATAGTTCTTGACCCTTTACATAAATTGCTGAGAAAAGATCAGACATTCAATTGAACAGAACAGAGTGAGCATGCATTCCGGAGAATTAAAGATTATCTATGTTCCAAACCCATACTAGCCATTTATGATCCACAAGCACCAATATTTATTTATACTGATGCCAGTGCCATAGGAATAGGAGCAGTTTTGAAACAAATTCAACACAATGGTGAAGAAAAACCAGTTGCGTATTTTTCTAAAAAAATAAATGAATCTCAAAAAAAGAAAAAAGCGATATTTTTAGAATGTTTAGCCATAAAAGAGAGCATAAAGTTTTGGCAACATTGGTTGATTGGAAACTATTTTACCGTTTATACAGATCACAAACCTTTAGAGAAGTTAAATATAAGAAACAGACCTGACGATGAATTAGGCGTTATGTCACATTATCTGTCACAATATAATTGTGAAATAAAATATTTTCCAGGAAAAAATAATACAGAAGCGGATTGTCTCAGCAGAAATCCGGTGTTGGAAGTTGATGAAATTTATGAAGACAACTTAAGAACAGTAAATATTATTGATATTCATGACATAAAACATGACCAAGCACAAAATTTGCAAATAAAAAAATTAGAAAAGAACATGGTTCTAGAAGATGGAATTTATTATAAAAAAAAGTGGGAAAAATATGAAAAAAATAGTCCTAACTGAAGATTACAGTAAAACGATAATCAAAAAGATACATGAAAAATATTGTCATACTGGAATAAATCAAACAGAATCTAAAATAAAACCCTTTTATACTGCACCAAATCTATCAGAAAATATTAAAAATATATGCAAAAACTGCGAGATATGTATAAAAAACAAAACAAGACTAAATAGAAAATATGGCTTTATGTCGCAATTAGGCCCAGCTACTAAACCCTTTCAAATAATGTCACTGGACACAATAGGAGGATTTGGAGGACAAAGATCAACAAAACGATATTTACATCTATTAGTTGACCACTTTACTAGATATACATATATCCTATGTTCCAAAAATCAATATGCTCGAGACTTCATTAAACTTTTAGAAAAAATTCCTAAAGAAGAAACAATAGACATCTTGCTTACAGATCAATATCCAGCATTTAATTCAATTGAATTCAAAAATTACCTCAATAACAGAAATATTCAATTAATACTTACAGCGGTAGACACACCGTTTTCAAACGGTTTAAATGAAAGGCTAAATCAGACAATTGTCAACAAAATAAGATGCAAAATCAATGAGTCAAAAGGAAAAACAAATTGGTCAAAAGTAGCAGAAGAGTGTAGAAATAGATATAATGAAACAAACCATTCTGTAACAGGATTTTCTCCTAAATATTTGCTATCTGGTGAGTCTACAGACTTGTTACCCCATGAACTAAAAGAAAAACATGCATTAACCAACAATTTGGAAGAAGACAGAAAAATAGCACTCCAAAGGTCAATAAAATCGCATGAATATAATAAATCTTTATTAAATAAGAACAGGTTACAGTATGATTTTAAAAAAGGAGATAAGGTATTTGTTGACTATGGAAACAAATTAAATAAAAAGAAAATGGATGAAATTAGAATTGGTCCCTTTGAAATAGAAGAAAAAATATCGGATTCAGTTTTTAAAATAAATACCGGTCGTGGAACAAGATCAATTGGATTGTATCATGTCACAAAGCTCATTCCTATGCTCACTGACTTTTAATTTTAGCGGCTAAATTTTACGAAGAAAATTTGCATTTCGAAGGGGGGTGATGTAAGCTTTGTGGTGACACTGACTTTGGCAAGTTGTCATTACAATCATAAATGAATTTGCTTTAATATAATTTAATATTTAAAAGTTTAAAAGACAATTCAAGTTCTTATAATAAGAAATGTAAAGCATGAACATTTAATTGTCGATTCTTTGTTTTAGGTTAGTATTTCATTAGTTAATATTAGTTATGTAAAAATTAAATAAACTTTGTTTTAGACGAGAATCATATTGTGTTATGCTTTAGAAAAAAATCCAATCTTATAAATATTTTTGAAAAATTTAAACGCAGAATGAAAGACTAAATTATTACCGAGGGCCGAAAGTCCCTTAGAATAAATAAAAAGTTTATTTTGAATGAGATATTTGAAATTAAAAATCACACTAAATTTTCTCTTAGTTTTTTCACCCCTGTAACTTATTAAAATAAACATTATAGAAGTTCTCAGGGACTTTCGGCCCTCGCTAATAACGTAATCTTTCATTCTGCGTTTAAATTTTTCAAAAATACATATTAGTTTTCTCAGGATTCGAAAAAAATTAATCCCCATTTGAATAGCATTGCAGCCGAAAATACGTACCGATCCTCTTAATGAAATATTAATTTCTTACTTCGAATACTTTCACAATTATCGTGTAGATGGCGCTTAGATTAATTTATAATTACATATTACGTAGTATTAAAAAAACTTAAATTCAGTACTTAAAACGTATGTATCTTTAAGGAACATCTTTAAGGTAAAATATACACCACAGCTTTGACCAACTAATATTATTTCCTATTAATTTTTTAATTTCAATGTTTTAAATTAATCACTTTGACATTTATGTCAAATTTCCAGTAAAAGCTTACAGACTTGTCACTACTGGTGCTCGCGAATTTTTTATTATCCCCTCTACCTATGAGCTCATAGCGTAAACACATCATATTCTTTTTCTCATGAGGATCTTTGAGTGCGTCACAGTTTTTCGATTTCTTTCTAACGCATTAAATTGTATGTGACAGAAAAAAACGCACGTCGGTGATTACATTTTGTCGGTGACATTTATAACATTTATTCTAGTTGTCAATAGATGGCGCTTTAATCGAAAAAAAATTATTTACGAATTATATAATATATCTACGAATATAATCTGTACAATTTATAAGACTATAAAAATCAAAGAAAATACCATTTTATAAATGCAATAAACACAATTGATCTGTTTTTTATGCCAAATTGCAAATAAAATGTGACAACTGTTAGATTTAACTAAAATGTCATGTAGTCGAGGAAATGAAGCATTTTGGCTCGCAATTTTTTCGTCCATCGTGGATTTACTTGAAATTTTCGCAGAAGGTAGGGAATAGTCCAAGGATCATTTTCTATATCATACCGCTGTACGCTAAAACCTTGGGGGTGGTCGCCACCCCATCTCGGTGGTGGGAATTTTTTATTACATTTTAACCATGTACATCGATGTAAGAAGTAATTCTAAGAAAAAAATGTTTCTTATATTTTCTTCGTAAAACTAATATTTTTCGGGTTATTCGTAGTTGAAAGTAACAGTTTTTCGACGGAAAAATCGACTTTTTTTAGAGGTTTTTTTGAGAATAACTCGAAAAATATACATTTAATAAAAAAACTGTAAATAAAAAAATTGTACCTTTTAGTAACACAAACCAAACTGTTTTTTTATATTATTTTTACGACCAATACAAACCGAGATACGGTATGTTAAAGGTTAGCGTTTTTCGTCAAATGCGTTATTTGAAATAATCAAAGCCAAATAACGGGAAAACTTTGCATTTTTCCAGGAAAACTTAAATGGTGTTTTTTTAAGCATACGATAAGATCTGTCAAAAAAAATAATAAAAAGTGTTTAGCATAAAAATTGAGCAACTTATGATCAAAATAAGTCGGTACCTGTTTTTCTCTATGAAAAAAAAACACTGAAAACAACCCCCTAACTACCCTCCTAATTAAAAATTGGTCTTCGCCTTTCTGTAATTCCTTTTATATTTATATTATCAATACACTCAAGAAGTTTGACCTATCTAAAAGGCATAATTTTAGAGAAATTGGAGTTTATAAAGAAAAATTTATTTTTTGCAATTTCGAATTTTTTATCACTTTCTTCAAAATCTCTCCGAAAATACTGGAGATACGAAACAAATAATAAACTACTAAATTGTAGCTTTTTTAATAACTAAAATTTCCCTATGCATTAATTTTCATTACAGTGAATAGTTAGCGAGATATAGCTACTTAAAACATCTATTTACGAGCAAACACTCCCTTATTCGAGCCCTTTAAACCCACCTCAATTAAAAATTAAGGGATCTTACGGAATTTAATTGACATATTCTTATAAAATCCACAAGGAAAAGAAAAAGATTTTCCTGTAGTTGGCTGTATACCATCAATCACAAAATTGGAAAGAAATCCTTTGTAAAAGGTATAAAAATTTTTTTTTATTAAAAATCCCTTAAAAGGGCTACATCACAACAAAACGTTTTCGATTTTTTTAAAAAATTATCATCAGTGTTCGATCTAAAAATAAGTATAACCGATTTAATGAATATAAAGTTATTATTTAAATATTGACAAAGGTTAGAGCAAGTTGGTTATACTTACAAACTGGATGCTAGCTGAGCCACAAAAGAAAAATATTTGGGTAAAAACCCTTTACATAAAATATAGATGCCTTAAAAGTGCATACTTCAGTAAAAAGGCCTGTGATGGTCACATGGCAAACAGGATAATGCCCTAAGGTAAGGTATACAGGTTTCCCAACACGTGGGATCCAAATTGAGTTGATCACATTTCAATGACTTAATGGCAACTGAATGCAAAATGAGTGATGTTTCTGAAAGGTGTCAAAAGACAGATGGACAACGTGACGTGGAATTTACCCTGTATTCCGACAGCCAACTAATTGTTAGTAAAATATTTAATGAAAATTTATCTTGTAATAACAAACATCAACAAAGTTGTGGCTATAATTACATTTAAGTAAGTACTTTGAATATGTAAGATGAACGTGAAGTATGAAATGATTTTTATAATGAGAAATAGCCAGAATTTATGCAGCCATCTATACATGTTCCTATTCAAATTGAAGTAAGTCCAACTGTGCTGTTGAAAATTTGATTTACTATGAATTAAAAGGAGTGTTTGGTTTAATTGTACCAATGGCAGAGTAAATTAGAGAGTCTATAGTAAATGGAAGTCTGATATTAAAGTAGTGTTGAAATTCCATCCAGTTTTAAACCTTTTCCATTCAACTCAATAACTTGGTATAAAAAATAAAAAATAGAAAAAATCCCTATTTCATAAAGATGTTAAGTCCTAGATGCTATGTTACATAAAAGGACCTCATACTTTTGCCAGGTTATTAGTTCATTTGATATTCTTCTTCACTTCCAATATCAACACTCAGGTACCTTAACCAATTAATTCACATATCATTATATCATATCAGTTTCCTCCTGTGACTCATACAACTTATCTTAATTTCAACACTACTTTAATATCAGACTTCCATTTACTATAGACTCTCTAATTTACTCTGCCATTGGTACAATTAAACCAAACACTCCTTTTAATTCATAGTAAATCAAATTTTCAACAGCACAGTTGGACTTACTTCAATTTGAATAGGAACATGTATAGATGGCTGCATAGATTCTGGCTATTTCTCATTATAAAAATCATTTGATCCAAGTATTTGTATCCCCTGTATACCTTACCTTAGGGCATTATCCTGTTTGCCATGTGACCATCACAGGCCTTTTTACTGAAGTATGCACTTTTAAGGCATCTATATTTTATGTAAAGGGTTTTTACCCAAATATTTTTCTTTTGTGGCTCAGCTAGCATCCAGTTTGTAAGTATAACCAACTTGCTCTAACCTTTGTCAATATTTAAATAATAACTTTATATTCATTAAATCGGTTATACTTATTTTTAGATCGAACACTGATGATGATTTTTAAAAAAAATCGAAAACGTTTTGTTGTGATGTGGCCCTTTTAAGGGATTTTTAATAAAAAAAAAAAAATTTTATACCTTTTACAAAGGATTTCTTTCCAATTTTATATTCTTATAACTCTTCAAAAATTCTACAAAACCGTTATTAAAAAAACTTTTTATCGCCAAAAATGAAGGAGCTACGTTTATAAAACTATTTTTTTTTTTCGAAAAATTCGAATAGCCCCTTATAGAGCATTTTCAATGTATACAGGGTGTAACGAAAATACAGGTCATAAATTTAATCACATATTCTGGGAACAAAAATAGTTCGATTGAACCTAACTTACCTTTGTACAAATGTGCACAAAAAAAAAGTTACAGTCCTTTGAAGTTACAAAATGAAAATCGATTTTTTCCAATATATCGAAAACTATTAGATATTTTTTATTGAAAATAGACATGTGGCATTATTATGGCAGTAGTATCTTAAGAAAAAATTATAGTGAAATTTACACACCCCATAAAAAATTTGTGGGGGTTTTGTTCTTTTAAACCCCCCCAAACTTTTGTCTACGTTCCAATTTAATTTTTATTGTAGTACCATTATTTAAACACAATGTTTTCAAAACTTTTTTGCCTCTTAGTACTTTTTCGAAAAGTCAGTTTTTATCAAGATATTTTGAATATTTTTCAAATCCACCACATTATTTGTATATGGAGACTTGGTAATAATATGAAAATTTATTCATGATTTACATTTTTAGGTATATTTTGAACCATATTAAAAAAGAAGCCACACCTCGATAAAAGGTGCCTTCTCGAAAAAATACAAAGAATCAAAAAAGTTTTAAAAATACCGTGTTTAACTAATGGTATCGCAGTAATACTTTAATTGGAACGTACACAATCATTTGGGGGGTTTAAAGGAACAAAACCCCCATAAAATCTTTATGTAAACATTTTAAAAAAGAAGCCGCAACTCGATAAAAATTGCCTTATCGAAAAAATATTAAGAGCCAAAAAAGTTTTAGAAATATTGAATTTAACTAATGGTACCAAAAAAATAATTTAATTGAAATGTACACAAAACTGTCCCCCCTGTTTAAGGGAACAAAACCCCTATAAAATTTTTATGGGGTGCACAAATTTCACTATAATTTTTCTTTAAAATATTCCTGCCATAAGAATGTCACATGTCCATTTTCAATAAAAAATCTCCAATAGTTTTCGATATATTCGAAAAAATCGATTTTCATTTTGTAACTTCAAAGGGCTGTAACTTTTTTTATGAGCATATTTGTACTAAGGTAAGTTAGGTTTAATCGAACTATTTTTGGTCCCAGAATATGTGATTTCATTTATGACCTGTATTTTTGTTACACCCTGTATAATACCACAAAACCGGTTCGTATACTGGATGATGACTAAAAAACTATATTTGTATGTGTATTTTTACATATTTGTAAATTCGTATTTTTGTGTAAATAAATGTTTTTGTAATTCTTTAATTCTACTTTCTTCTCTGCATAGATCTATTAAATTATCTACTTATAAAAATTGCAATGTTATTAAGGGTGGTTTTAAGGGTTGAAATATTATGATATTATATCCTAAAGCATAAAACAATCATTATTTAACCAGTCAAAACCAAATTTTACACATATTAAAGTTCACAATGTTTTTATATAATTTTTGACAATAAGGGGTAGTTTACACCCCTAAAAATAATCAACGCCCTTGAGCATGATATAGAATATGAAGTACAGGGTAAGATGATCCTAACCCCAAATTTTTATGTAAATCGATGCAAGCCGAAATAATTCTTTTAGGATAAGTAAACTTTTTATATGTAGCAACAAGAAGGGTGGTTTTAAGGGTTGAAATATTATGATATTATATTCTTAAAGCATAAAACAATCAATATGTAACTAATAAGAAGCAAATGTTAAAAATATTAAAGTTTAAAATGTAATTTTATATTTTTTTACAATTAGGGGTGGTTTTCACACTTAAAAAAATAAAAGCGTACAACGGCTCAATATAGAAAATGAACTAGATTGCGAGGTTTTGCCATTTTTCCAGCTTCATTTCCTCGACTAATGTTAGAATAAATATTATAAATATATATTATCACGGACTTACCTTTTTTTCTATCATTTGTGACGCACTGAAAAATGCTCATGAAAAGAAGCATATGTGTTCAGATTGAAGTTCTTAATAGTGGTCTTTATCATCAGATAATGGTTTTTGTTTTTAGATCTTTTAAAGAAATCACCATCTGCTAGAATAATGTTTACATCCTCAGGATTAAGCTTTTTAGCTCAATTTTCAGAGAGTAGATTCAATAATGATGAAACTAATGATCTAGAATATAACAGCTCCAAGTTTTGTATCATAGCCGCTGCAGATATCTTTGCTGAAAAATTCAAGAAGTACAATATCACTTCAAACTCTTTTCATCCAGGTCTTGTCAGAACAGATATGTCACGAAGAGTAATGGATCGTCAAATGTCCTGGCCACAATTTATTTTAGGATTATTTGTATTTGCTCTAACGATGGTTGTTGGAAAGGTAAGTTCTTACTAATAAATATAAATCAGTCATATACGCTTTTGAACAAAGATATCTTTTTCTTTTTATTTCTTCTTCTTTATGTAAGAACGAATACCGAATCACGCGTTTTGTTTGATCTGGAACAAAATCTGGAATCAAATTACAGAAAAGCTTATTTTTAGCAGTTTTAGATGACTTTGGACTTCCGAGGATCAAACGCACTGACTCTGGTCTAAAAAATATAAATAAACAATTTGGGTCGAGTTAAGCTCTTCCATTCATGTTCCCTATGGTCTCTAAATTGAACTGGTTTTTCTTTCTTTTCGCGGTTCTCCTTTAGTTTTAACTATCTAACATTTAGTTCAATATATCATAACTGGTCTTATTGTAGCTTTATAGAGTTTTCCTCTCAGTTTCATTGGAATATTTTGGTTACAAAACCTTCTACTTGTTTTCTTCTATTTTATTTATTCCCCCTTAATTCTACTGACGTAGTAACTCCACATTCAAACGCTCCTATTTTGTCCTGCTATATTTTAAACCCTTGTCTATATTTTTGCAGCCATTGATATAAATTTATTTCAGTATTTTTGACTACCATTACATTATAGGAATCCATTAAGCACCTACCAGTATAGGTATTGTTTGTCTGATTTAACACTAATGAGAATAAATAAAATCTAAACACGGATCACCTTTTGAGGATAATTATTGTGTCGTTACTGAACCAGTATGGCACGGCCTTTAAAGTTACTGGGGCTGACACAAGTCTCCCTAAACGTAGGTACTTTCCATGAAATTTAAACCTGGGCTGCGAGTAACTCAAATTAATGGCCTGATTTAAACATTAATCATGTATCATTAATTAAACATTATCATGCTCAAATATTACGTGGGCGTCGTCTCCAGGAATAGCTATAAGAGTCTTCTAAATCAAATCTTGTCAGATTCCTATGCACAGTCAATATCTCCCATCTATCATTGTCGTAACTAGACAAAATATAAATATTCAACGTTGCGTTGAAAATTAGAAAAAATACCTATTTATTTAATGTGGAAAATAGGAAATATTTCGCCTTCCTTATCCTCATTTTCTTCTACTTTTCCCTGTAAGATTAGTTGCAGCAGTCCATATATCTCGCTATTCCGTTGGTTAACAGCTCTTTTTCTTTTTGCATTCTTAACAAAACACCCGGTTAGTAACGTGATGGGTATCTTCAGGATTCAACGTTAAAGCCACATTTCGAAAGCCTCTATTTTCTTACAGGTGGCGTCTGTGTGAGTCCACGACTTAACTCCGTTCAACAGTATAGGAAATATAACATCGTAGTAACCATTATGGTGATTGATAAATCATGACATTTGAATAGCTTAGCCATTTTTTGAAATGCAGATCTTTCTTTCTCTATCCTACATTTGATTTCTAGAGAATGGTAGGGGTATGTTTTTACTCTTTCTATTTGTTAACGTTTCACACTGTTTGTAAAAATTGCTGTTCCTTCTAGAGATCATCATATGTTTTGTTTTCTTAGTGTTTAGTGAAAAAAAAAATTCGAGGAAGTACAGAAATTTAAATACCTAGGCGTTATGATAAATAACAAAGGGGAAAGAAAAACGGAGATCGAAGAAAGAATAACTGCGACAAACCGGGTATTCCAAGCAAATAGAAAACTACTAAAGAGTAAAATATTGACGAAACAAACAAAAATGAATATATATAAAACAATAATAAGACCAATAACGATGTATGCAGCAGAAACCATGACAATGACAAAAAAAGAAGAAGAGAAATTAAGAATAAATGAACGAAAGATAATAAGGACAATACTGGGTTCAGTGAGAATCGAAGAACAAGACTATAGAAGGAGAACGAATAAAGAAATTTTAGAAGAATTAAATGGTGAAGATATACTAAAGAAAATAAAAGTACAAAGAACCAAATGGCTAGGTCACATATGGAGACAAGGACCAGAATCAGTATCAAAAGCTATGATATTGTGGCAACCAGGTGGAAAAAGGAGACGTGGTCGGCCCAGATCGAAATGGTTAACTGAAGTAGAGGAGGACCTAAGAGGAGCAGGAATTACAAAATGGAAAGAGAGGGCAATAGACCGGAAGAAATGGAGACATATTAGTGAACAAATACAATGATCATGGGGACTGATCCACCCCGTAAAATGGATCTAGAAAGCGAAAGCGGCGAAACCCCACATGGGGTGTTAAGCCATATACTATACTAGTGTTTAGTGAAAGTACATATCTCTGACTTACTCCTGTGATTCTATTCTTTAACTTCTGGAGTGCTTCAGAACTGTCAGCGAATACTACCTTGTGTCGTCTGCGTAAGTTATGTTATTAATACATTCTCCGTTAATTAGAATTCCGGCTTCAACATCATCCACTGCTTCTCGAAAGATTTCCTCGGAGTAGATGTTGAACAGCAGTGGGGATATTATACATCCCTGACGGACCCCACATTTGATTTTTATATCGTCGGATTCTCCTGCCACTGCTCGGATAGACGATGTTTGATTCCAGTACAGATTGCTAATAATTCTTAGATCACAGGTGTTTATTCCAATACTGGTTAATATCAGAGAACAACAACCACCTGTGGTTGTTGTTCTCTGTTAATATCTCCATCAGCTTGTTGTACTTTACTGATTTTTTTATCAAGTAACTAAAAAATTAAATAATCCGTTTATGTTAATAATAAAAGATAGTAAAAGCTTTTAATGTGTTTTAGACGGCTGAAGAAGGTGCTCAAACTGCCATACATCTAGCTTGTGCAAACGAAGTTGACGGAGTAACAGGAAAATTTTTCGCTGAAACGGTGCCAACATTTAAGCCGGGATTAGCTCATGATCAATCGCTTTGCAATGCTATTTGGTTGCATTCTGAGAGAGTTGTTGGACTTAAAGAAGAAGAAAAATTGTTTTAAAACTTTGTCACATAATGTAAAGTTACATACATGCCAATGCTATTGCAATATATCATAACTCGTAACATAAGTTGTCGTTTTTATTACTTTATCTTTGTAACTTGTTATTTATGTTCCCTCTAATTTTGTTTCTTCTAAAAGGGTTATATTTGTAAACCAAATTTGTGTAATATCTATAGTTAAACAGATTGGGAATATTTTACGTAAACATTAATATAGTTATACAGAGTACCTAATTCTTTTCAGTAGTAAATATTTTGTTACGTTACCTATATAGTGCAGTCACTTAAGGAGCTATCTCCAATTTCGGTGAACCTCAATATCTTCGGAAAACCTCATAAAAATTGGTGAGTGGTTTGAGGACACCTCAAGGATTTGCACTTGCACTTTTACCCTGGGGATGGGTAACTAAAATTTGGTTACTGTAATGTTGGTTAGTGGTGGCGACTAAATTTTGGTTATATATAATTTTTTACGTATATTGAGTACTTTTGAGTTCAAAGAGTGATCAAAAGAAAATGAAATTTACGAAAATTTCAAAAATTTTCGAAATTTTTTTAAATCGTAATTTTGTAAGTATGTACTATTATTTTTAATGTTTGTGGAAATGGCATGTTTTATTTTTCACATTTTGTTAAAAGGATTCTCTTATTTTCATCCCAATTTGCTTAATTTTGATGTTATCAACTACTTCTGTAGCTCATTTAATAGGCATTTCAAGTACCTACTTTGACAAGTGTTTAGTAAGCATATGTATGTTATAAAATGCACCGTTTTCCCGTTATCTAACCTATAACTCACACTGAACAATCAATATTAAAACGTTTTTCAAGTAAGGAATTTATTTGGTTTTTTATTAGTATCAGTTTTGGTAAAAATAACTTTTTTGTAAAAACTTTTAGTTTTATAAGTTGTGAATTTTGATCTTTAATAATTCAAAAGTATTGATTTTCACTCTCCGAGAAGGGGTGGCATCCACCCCCAGAGTAAAAGCGCAAGTTGGCACCATGTCAGTTTTGTTTCTTGAGGTACCTATCCTCTAAACACTCACCAATTTTAATAAAAAATTTTTGCTTACTTTGCGAACGGCTCCACGGACGAGAAATTGACGCTGGCAGTAGCAGTGAAGTGAACTTGAGGTTCCGCAGAACGGAATGGGAATGGCCGAACTGTACCGACTACAGGACTTGTGCGTAGTCGGTTCAGTTCGGCTGTTCCTATTCCGTTCCGCGGAACCTTAAGTCCATTTTGCTGCTACTGCTAGCGTCAATTTCTCGTTCGTGGAGCCGTAGGCTTAGAAATCCAATGAAATTTATATATTTGAGGTCATGTGAATAAAAATAACCAATTACAGCAACATTATACTGATAACAGATCCCATGGGCTGTTTTCACTTCGTTGCTACAGATACGCATGAATGTCAATTTTGACATTTCACATAAATTAATATAAATTCAATATGTCACGATTTGGTTGCGATAATGATGAGACCTCATAACAGCAACGCTAACTCCATAAAACCTTACTTAAATATTGACCAAGAACACGTAACCTAATTATTAACAGCATGCGTGACAATACATCGTCGTCTGTTATTGAAACTAACACCTCTGGGTCTTCATTTAATTTTTCGAATTGTTCATTTCATAATTGTAACTTTAGATAAATAATTTTGTGTTTGTATTTATTTAAAAAAAAGCAAAAAATTTTCGTCCGTATAACCCTCGAACATTGATAAATCCTCAAAAATATAATTAGTCCATTCTTTCACGCTTTTTGCTCTAAATTTTAAAGAACCGCTTAGTTTGACATGAAATTTGGCATACGTATAGCTTACATGTCAAAGAAAAAAAGTGATATTGTGCCGATGTGTGCTTTTGCCCTGGGGGTGACTCTCACCCCCTCTTGGGGGTGAAAAAATATATGTCCAAAATAAGTCCGGAAATGGGTAAACTGACTAATTTTAAGTAACTTTTGTTCTATAGAGCTTTTTCGCCAAGTCAACACTTTTCGAGTTATTTGCGAGTGAATATGTTCATTTTTCAACAAAATAACCACATTCTTGGACGGTTTTTCGCAAATAACTCACAAAGTAAGTATTTTATCGAAAAAACGTTCTTAGCAAAAATATAGCACATAAAAAAGTAAAAAAAAATGGTGTACGCGTTAGGTCTCTGGATCTCGTAGAACCAGAGTTATAGGCAATGAAAAATAGATTCATATTCACCAAATTTCAAATAGAATATTTCGACGTGAAATATCCAAAAAATTAAGCACTTTTTGGGGAAAACCTATTGTAATTTTTTAAAATGTTTAAAAAGAGTTTTATTTCTGTTTTTACAAAGAGTTTCTAGCATTAAATTTAAGCAAGTTACGCTAAAAATTAAGTTAGTCCCTTTTGTTTTTGCA
Source organism: Diabrotica virgifera virgifera (assembly GCF_917563875.1). NCBI lineage: Eukaryota > Metazoa > Arthropoda > Insecta > Coleoptera > Chrysomelidae > Diabrotica > Diabrotica virgifera. The sequence continues at coordinate 63,971,837 of NC_065443.1, read as the reverse complement.
AAAAAAAAATCGGGAAGACCACCCCCTAATTAGCAACTTAAATGAAATTAATCGTTACCGCTCCACAAATTATTTTACTTATGTTGTGTTTATATGATCTGTAACTTTGATCGAGTCTAAGTGCTTATTTTTGAAACAATTTGGTTTCAAAGTAAAATTTTTAAAAATTTAAATTTTGAAATTTTTTTTTTTTTTTTCAAAATAACTTAAAAATTGTTAGAGATACCAAAAATCTCGAAAAACAAAAAAAGTCAGATTTGCTTTTCTGAATATCATGTATTTTTTTGTTTTTCTGTTAGACAAAACTTGATTAAGATTTGGTGTTTCTAAATTTGCGTACATTCGTGATCAGTGAGTCGTTCAACCCCTTTTAACTACAGCCCTTTCAATAATAAGGACTTTGAACAGATGAAACTTACAGATTATTTAAACAATATATACACGAGTCAAGAAACTTGTGAAGTCGTAACGATTAAGTTCATTTAAGATACTAATTAGGGGGTGATTTTCTCGATTTTTTTACCAAAATCAAAAGGGACTAACTTTATTTTGAGCGTAACTTGTTTAATTTTGATGTTAGAAATTTTTTTTATAAAACAAAAATGAATCTTTTTTTAAACACTTTAAATAAGTTGTAATGAATTTTCCCCGAAATGTGCCTAATTTTTGGTTATTTCACGTTAAAGTATTCCATTTGGAATTTGACGAATATGAACCTATTTTTCATTAGCTATAACTCTGCTTCTACTAGGTGTAGAGACGTCATATATACACCATTTTTTAAATTTTTTACAGTCTATATTTTTGCTAAAAATGTTTTTCCACAAAATACTTACTATTTGAGTTATTTACGAAAAACCGTCTAAAAGCGTGGTTATTTTGTTGAAAAAATGAACATATTCACTGTCAAATAACTCGAAAAGTATTGACTTAGTGAAAAAACTCTATAGAAGAAAAGTTACTTAAAATTAGCCAGTTTATCCATTTCCTGACTTTCTTTGGACGAATATTTTATCACCCCCAAGAGGGGGTGAAAACCACCCCCAGGGCAAAAGCACATATCGACACAATATCGCTTTTTTTCTTTGTCTTGTTAGCTATGTGTATTCCAAATTCCATGTCAGTCCAAGCGGTTCTTTAAAATTTAGAGGTTTTGCAATATTTTACCGTTAAAGAACGGACTAAATAACAATTTTCTCAAGCTTGCTTATAGTCAACGCAACAAAGCAATGAACCTCCGAAAAAAAAACGACAAGACGGATCTTAATAATTCTTTTTGCATTCGATTCGTGAATACACCAGGAAACTTTGTGACCCCGAGCCATGATATAATATTGAAAAATTGCATACAAAAAATGCATTCTTAAAGTGAATCTCAAACAGACAATAAAAAAAATTCAATTATTGGCGGAAATAAGTTACTCTAAAGTTTTTGGGGTCGCTGAAAACGAATATGACGTCTTAAGTGATCTCCGGAGTACCTGGTGCCCAGGGTACCTACTGTTTACCTCGTCTTGTGGAGTTTTCGGCAAAAAATTTATTATAAAATTAGTCAAAAATCATTACTCGGGGGGTTTTTAGGGTCACTAACGACGAATATGACATCCGAAGTTATCTACGGAGTACCTGGTGCCCAGGGTACCTACTGTTTTCCTCGTCATTAAAATTTATTAAACAATTAGTCAAAAATTATTATTCGGCGGTTTTTAGGGTCACTAACGACGAATATGACATCGGAAGTGATCTATGAAGTACCTGGTGCCCAGGCTACCTACTGTTTTCCGCGTCTTGTGGAGTTTTCGGCAAAAAATGTATTAAAAATTAGTCAAAAATCATTACTCAGGCGGTTTTTGGGGTCGCTGACGACGAATATGACGATTTTTGACTAATTTTTTAATGAATTTGTCGAAAACTACAGAAAACGAGGTAAAAATTAGGTACCCTGGGCACCAGATGTTCCGGAGATCACTTCCGATGTCATATTCGTCGTTAGGGACCTCAAAAACCCCCCAAGTAATGATGTTTGACTAATTTTTTAATTAATTTTTTGCCGAAAACTCCACAAGACGAGGTAAACAGTAGGTACCCTGGGCACCAGGTACTCTGTTACACCCGGGTTAGTGACCCGGGTCTGTAACACCAGGTTAGTCACTCTAAACCCCCCCCCCCCCCCAAGTAATGATTTTTGACTAAGTTTTAATGAATTTTAATGACGAGGTAAATACTCCGGAGATCACTTATGACGCAATATTCGTTTTCAGCGACCCCAAAAACCCAGAGTAACAAAATTGAACTCATTTCCGCTGATAATTGACGAGTTCTGAATTTTTTTTATTGTCTGCACTTTAAGAATGCATTTTTTGTATGCAGTTTTTCAATATTATAGCATGGCTCGAGGTCACAAAGTTTCCTGGCGCATTCACGAATCGAACGCAAAATGAATTATTAAGATCCGTCTTGTCTTTTTTTTTCGGAGGTAAGGTCGATTTTAGTGCTTTATTGCTTCGCCTATTAGTGGAATCAGACCTCCGCCTACGGCGGTGTTTGAAATCTGTTATTAAAATTTTTCGCACAATTATCAATGTCCTCGTGGTATTACTACTGAAAATCAATGGAGTTTCAACGAAATCGGAGGTGAAAACCTTCATTGACTGCACTAATATTTAGGTTTTGTCTAACTATTAAAATAAAACCATTTAAAATTTGTAAACAATCGTATTTAATTACGTTTAAATCGTATTTAATCACGCTTTAAAAAAATAAACGATACTAAATAATACATTGTGTGAAATAAAATGAGTAACTACATTAGTTATTATGTTTATAAAAACTTTATAGTCGTATACAGTATGGTGCAAATGAGAGGAATAAATTAGGTATTTCGTATGCCGACGACTTAAAAAAAATCCCGAAACAGGTCGATTTTTAAATGAGAATAGGGGTCGTGTGCTAGCTCATTTGAAAGGCTATTCAATTCTCTATTCAGTAATATAAACGTTAATATAATTATTTTTATAGAGAGCCCAAATTTTTTTTATATTAAATTAATTGACATAAGGAGAAGAGTGTATGTAATTTATTTAATCCAAAATACACTTTACTGCTGTCAGAAAATGGAAAAGATGTTTATTTCACAAATAAACATTGCTTTTCGCTTAAATTCAATGTTCAAGCTACCACTCATCTTCCTCATGGCAGTTGAACATTGCGGGGGTAGGCGAAAAAACTTAATGCAATGCTATTTAAATGCATTCCTTCCTGAGAAAACTAATGAGTATGAAAAATTTAAATGCAGAATGAAATATTACATTATTACGGAGGGCCGAAAATCTCTGAAAACTTCTATAATCTTTATTTGAATAAATTACATGGATGAAAAAAAAACAGAAAATTTAGTGTGAATGTTATTTCAAATATTTCATTCAAAAGAAAGTTTTTGTTTATTATAAGGGATTTTCGGCCCTCGGTAATAATGTAATCTTTCATTCTACATTTAAATTTTTCAAAAATATTTATTAATTTTCTCAGGATTCGAAAAAAAATGAATTCATTTAAATAGCATTGGATCAAGATTTTGCGCCTACTCCCTTAAGCGACAAGCAATTTTTATGTATGAAATATAAATTTTTTTGTGTTTCCAGCAGTAAAATGTATTTGGAATTAAATAAATTACATACCTATATTCGTTTTTTGTGTGAATTAATTTAATTTTAAAAAATGATGTTAATGTTTATATTACTGAATAGAGAATCGCATAACCTTTCAAATGAGCTAGCATTCTATAATGGATTCCTATTCTCGTTTAAAAAATCTTCGATTACGTAATCACGCTCAGATGGATGACGTCACTAGTATATTGCCAAAAATTCATAATTTAAAAATAAAAATGTTTCAAACCCGCGAGTAGTCGCGTGGTGAGATAGAATCTCAATTTTTATCCTTTTTCGCGATAACTTGATGAAAAATTTTGCAATTTTGAAAAAAATTTGTAAGTGCCTCGAAAAAGGGTGTAGTAATGCGTAGGAATTTTTTTTTCTTCTTCTTCTTTTTGTGGAATTTATGGCTTTGGGGAGAGCCAATTAGCTATAACCCGCGAGTAGTCGCGCCGTTAGATAGAATCTCACATTTCATCCTTTTTCGTATGTACAGTAAAATTTGTCAGTAACGGCCACTAAAAATGAAAGAACTATTGGCCGATATAGAAAGGTGGACGGTATTGCCAGTTTTTGTAGTCTACATATAATTGGTTTGGGAAATTTTTAAACTGGCCGTTAGGACAGGTGGCCGAAATTGGCAGGTGGCCGTTAACACAGGTTTTTAATTAAAATTGTTAGAAATATATATTTTCAATATAAAAAGTAGATAAAAATAATACAAAATAAAAATTTGTTTTAAATTCGTATTTTGAGATAGAATCTCACACGCGACTATCGACGTTACAGAAGTGAGCGCGACTACTCCCGGGTTAAAATCACCGACTTACGAAATAACAAATTTATTCCGTTCATTTGCACCATACTATATAGTCAAACATAGAACAGAAACTCGATAAACAACTCGTTATGTTAATGTTTGTATTGTTTATTGTTTACAAATCTTATCAACTCATAAAATTTATTTGTCCATGACCTTCATTTTATTTAAAGAAAGTTTTGTATATTTAGTAATAAACAAAATGTTGCACAGAACAGCTATCACAGTAAGATTTGTACTAAATAATTTTATTAACAATGACTCTTATTTATATACGAGAAATTTTGCATCTAAGTTAATTTTTAATGAGTACGGTAATCCAGTTGATGTAGTGAAAAAAGTAACAGTGACAGTGCCAGAACCATCAAAAGATGAAGTACTAGTAGAAGTGTTGTCATCGCCTGTCAATCCTGTGGATATTAATATTATACAAGGCAAGTATCCAGTGAAAAAAACTTTTCCAGCGGTTCCAGGATCGGAAGCTGTAGGAAAAGTTATTAAGGTTGGAAAAAATGTGGAAGACTTTAAAGAAGGTGACCATGTGATACCTTTAGCATATAACTTAGGTACCTGGACTACACATATGGTGTTACCTAAAAGTATAATTAAAAAGGTACCAAATAGTCTACCTATTGCTGAGGCTGCTATACTTTTAACAAATCCTCCTACAGCATACAGAATGTTAAAAGATTTTGTTAACCTAAAAAAAGGTGATACAGTGATTCAGAATGCAGCAAATTCTTCTTGTGGACAATTAATCTTACAACTTTGCAAACTGTGGGGTATTAATTCAGTGAATGTAATTAGAGTTAGACCAAATATTAGTGAGTTAAAACAACAATTGAAAACACTTGGTGCTACATATGTTTTAACAGAAGAAGAATTACGTACTACTGACCTTTTCAAATCAGGAACAGTACCAAAACCAAAGTTAGCTCTAAACTGTGTAGGTGGTCAAAGTTCCACCGAGTTACTAAGAAAGTTAGATCAAAATGGTACTCTAGTGACTTATGGTGGGATGTCCATGCAACCAGTAAAAATACCTGTGTCCGCTTTGATCTTTAAAAATATTAGTTTCGTAGGCTTTAGTGTTAATATTTGGAACAGCAAGTCGGATCCTAAAGAAAAAGATAGGATGTTAGATGAACTGATATGTATGTTTATGAATGGTGATTTGAAAATACCACCTTTTCGTGCTGTGGGTTTAGATAATTTCCAAGAAGCGCTGGAAGTAGGACTATTAAATAAATCTGGTAAAAAATATATTTTAGAAATTAATAAATAATAAGGAAAAATTAGTGTGTTTGTTATATTTAATTTATTATGGGCGCAGGCTATCAATAAGGATTATTCTGTCTCTAGGACAATTTCACTAATCGTCTTCACACTAATTATTGTGTATAGTAGATAATTGTCATATTCAGGCACCACGTTAATTTACGAAATTTATCATTAGACAAGGCGAAAACGGCGGGTTCGTTAGAAAAAATATTCCCATGAGATTTTTTTGCATAATCACATTCGTGAGACATCAAAGAATAAGGTTTAAGAAGTCGCCCACGTGAAAAGTGGTCCAATTTTTTTTAACAATTTTTTTTTCATCAAATTGCAAAAATCAATTTTTTTGACCCGTACAAATTTTTGTTAGGTTTTTGGACCATTCTGGACAAAAAAGTCTCTTGTAATTTTTCTCTTCTAAGACAAAAAAGTCTTGTTTTCTAGTTATAAACCATTTAAAATTGAAAAAAAAAAACGAAAAATGGCGATTTTCAACGCTTAATAAATTGATTAAAAGTTATTATTATGAAAGTCAGAAAGTGACTAAATCAAAGTTTAAAGCCACCCTACAAGATCCTGAAGCAATTTTTGTCATAATTTTATGACTAAGCTGTTATTTTTAAGTAATAATAATGAGCGCCAGCACGTATTAGGCGGCCGTCTATGGTGAGTGCAAGAGAGATGCCATTCCGGCAGTCCAATGGGGCATCTTACTCGCACTCACATTTACAGCCGCGTCAATACGCTCTTACGGCTTATTGTTAATAATTAAAAATAACAGCTTAGTAATAAATTAATGACACAAATTTCTTCAGGATCGGGGCTTTAAACTTTGATTTAGTCGCTTTCTGACTTTCATAATAATAATTTTTAACTAAGTTATTAAGTCTTAAAAATGGCCATTTTCGCGTTTTTCAAATTTTAAATTGCTTATAACTCGAAACCATCAACTTTAGAGAAAAATTAGACAAGATTTTTTTGTCCAGAATGGTCTAAAAACATAAAAAAATTTGTTCAGACAAAAAATAATTATTTTTGCAATTTGATTTAAAATAAAATTGTTAAAAAAAATTGGACTACTTTTCTCGTGGGCGACTTCTTGAACCTTATTCTGGGATGTATTACAAATGTGATTATGCAAAAAAATCTAATGGGAATATTTTTTCCAACGAACCCGCCGCTTTCGTCTTGTCTACATCATAATCATTTTATTATAGTAATTATTAGGGATATTAAGTTTGGAGGTATTATCATTTTTTTTAATACAAAGATTTGAATTTGTTGTTTGTTTGGGTTTATATGACAGGGTATACTAAATCCGTTCGTCATTTTAAAATGTTTACTCATTAGTCATTGCTTCGTATAGGTAGTCTTATCCTAAACCTAATATAGTACTAATTACTAATAAATAGTACTTTTCTGATAATTTGTTTACACGCACTTAATTTTCTTTGTATTGGCTACTTTTTTATTTTTTATTATTTACATTTTAAACAAAGCGATAAGGTGTTCAGAGTTTCAGAGTTCCACAACAAACTCTTGTATAGGTAATGGATTTTGACAAGAGCTTTGACCTTGAAAATTTCACGTAAACTCGTGTACTAACATCGGCATGACTCATAGCTCTTGTCAAAATCCTGCTTTGCTATGGGCGATCCAAGTTCCCCACCAGATTATTTTTTGTACACGTATATTTTTTGTAACAAATAATACTTACTTTAACAAGTTACAAGGGAAGACTTATTCTAGGTATATTTACCTACCATTACAATTTGAGTTTAATATCTAAAACACGTTTGTACAAAAATCTATATATCATAACTCATTGTTTTTTAATGTTAATCAATAATTTAAATTAATGAGATAGTTGACACCACTCAAAGAAAATAGTGTCTTTAAGCATATTAACTTTATTACATATACAGGGTGTCCAGAAACTCTACCGACAAACGGAGACAGGAGATTCCTCAGATAATTTTAAGACAATTTAACCCAATTCACATAGTCCGAAAATGCTTCCTAAGGAAGCTAGAGCTCTTTGAAAATGGCGCCATGTAATTAGTTTTTCTTAAATACCTCCAGAACGCTTCTAATTAGAAAAACGAAAATTTGTATACATATTTACTTTTCAGTAGTGAATCGATTCCATCCATTGCGAATTTCTAGTACCGGTTATAGGTGTCCGTTTTGGGTAGGGCGACGGTTATTTTATCGCATAACTTTTTTGTCTTCAATTTTTAAGCATTTTTGATACTGGATTATTAAATTGCGAGGTATTCTAGTACCTACTAAAAGGTACTTTTACTTTAAGTCGGTAGGACACACCGTTTTCTAGAAAAATCGATTTGAAAGTTTTTAGTTTTGGGAATTTGAAAAAAAAAATTGAAAAAAATTAAAGAAAACGATGTATTTTACCAACTTCAAGCAAGAGTAACTTTTAGTACTCGAATATCTCATAATTAAATAATCTAGTGTCAAAAGTATTTAAAAATTAAAGACAATAAAATTATGCTATAAAATAACTGTTGACCTACCCAAAACTCGCCATTAATGAAGCATTTGCGGACTCGCCATTAATGAAGCGTCAAACGAAGCATTTGAGGACCTACATTTATAAAGCAAACTGTCATTATTTTTTCTTGCAGAATTACCCCTTAAAGTTTGTCATACTTATCTAAAAACACCCTGTATTGATGAAAAACATGGCTAGTTGTTAAAGTATCTAACTTTTTTATTGTCCAAGATAAGAGAATGAGTCAAAAGGCATAATATTAAGAAATCCTAAAGCTAGAGTCTAGTTTTAATTTTAATATTTTATATACCCTAGAATATTCCACAGGGTGTTCAAAACTTTGAGGAAAAAACACACTATAATTGTTACACCCGGTATACAATGACACTTATCTGTTTAGCAACAATATTATTGCATCAATATTTTTGAGGAATAAAGCTATAATATATTAAAAAAATCACTAAAATCGGACAACAACTTTAGGAAATATGAGACATCAAAAATGTTCCATTTTAAGGTGGTGCGTTAATTTTGATGCTTAGTGTATTTAATTTCCACTTACCCCATAGTAGTAGCTATCCATCCCAACTTAACTACTTTGCCTTGTTGCTTAAGTTCTTTAATTTAATTAAATTTAAACATTTTAATGCATTTAGTATATTGTATCTCAGCATTTGACCCCCTAATCTTTATCTAGTTTTTTTTTAATTATTTGGATATTTTATTCCAAAATAAGGGAGTCAGCTGAAGTTAAATCTTTTGTTAGTGTTCCCTGACGTTAACGGATTATAGGAACTATATACTAAAAGATCATTGATGCCATTGACGCTTTGAAGACGAGCAGTATAATAGTCTCTTCGGTGAAAACATCAAGATTATAAGGACATATTTATGTAGCTATAGCTACTCTAATCTACTTTAATAAACGCGTTATTAAGAAGCTCTGCAACTTTGAGAGGGCTTATTTTTTCAAAAGTAGTTCCTTAAATACTTAGAGCATTCTGAATTAAACGCTGTTTTCAGCCGGCATTAAAAACTGACATCCAGTGGTTATATCTTCTGTGATGTGCGTGGAGAGATGGACAAAAGTATAATACCATTGGTTTTACAAAATTGATAAGCTTGCAGCATAGAGCGAGTTGAGGGGATATCTATTATTATTATTATAAGTAGAACAGAATCTTCCATGCTTACTTTCACAATTTTTTGGAAATGATCTAAATACTCTACGAAAAGTTCTTCTGTAATCCATATTTTATCCGAACAAGCGTAAATGGCTCTAAGTTGCACATTCATTATTTTCCTCGCACAAACAAATATGAGTGGTATATAAACTCCGGTTGCGCTGAAAGCACACAGTACAAGCAAATTACAGTATTGTCTTCCTGGATGATTAAATTTGTATCAAACTTAAGTGGTTAAAATTTAAAAGACACATTGGTTGCTATATTCTGCTAGTCTGTAGGTAGTAGGTACCTACATACTATGAGTGAGAGACATGTCTTTCACTCTTCGAATTAGATCATAGTGTAACAGAAGCAACTTTTAAACAGAATAGCGTTTATTCGGTGCAAAAATTTGTTGCTGGAAGATTGGAGGTATTACATGCATTTAATAGGTCATGTAATAATTGCAGTAAACTGAAAAAAACAATGGTTTAGAGATTTATTTCTTAATCCTTACAAATCACAAATTATTTGAAAGTAAACTCTTGCAACTTTTGGTATTACAGTTTTATTTTTATAAAAGAGTTTTAAATATTTTAAGGTAATATTTAAATATACGACGTTATTTATTGCAGCAAAATTATAAAAAATGTTATTATTTTTACGCTCTGCCATGCCACCATCTTCGTTGGCTAAATATCACATTAATCAACATCCTAATTCATGGACAAAACAACTCAGGGTAAATTTTTTGACATTACACATAGATTAATTATTATGATAGTATAATACATAAATCACGAGAGATACAGGGTATCCCGGAAACGATTCTTAAAGGTATGGGCTAAGTGTACCTTTTAAAATAAAAAAGTCTTAGATATATTTTTTTTGAGCAAGACTTATATTTAATTAGTAAAAAGACCCAATTCAGTCTTTGTAAGAATGATACACGTTGATTTGAGAATAAATATATGGAATCATCATTAAAAAGTTCGAAAAAATCAGCTTATATCTATTATAAATCGAGGGTAAGGGTGGATTTGTGCATGTCATCTGACGTATCCAATAGTGGATGTGTAAACAAAAATAAAAAGGTAGAAAACACCATGAATTAGGATTGTGAATTTAATATTGTTGACAATGGCCAATTATTTAGGATACTGGTTTTCTAAACTCTGGAGAAAGATTTGTGGCTATCTGCACGCAGGACCATAGCCTCTGTTCCAAAATGTACGGCAGGACTTTTGCAACCTGGATAGATCCCTGAAAAATACAAAAGTGTTTATATACATAACATAATTGTTTGAATATGATTATTATTTATTACTATAGGTGTATGGGTTTTACAATATTTTACAACACTCCATCTTGATAGATTACTCCATAAGTTCCCTCAGAGATATCTTCCTCTAATGGCTTTCTCAGTTCTTTCCCTACAGTTCATTCTAGGCTTTCCTGGCCTTCCTTAATTTTTTTATATATCCCTGTGTACTCTTCTGGAAGTTGCAGGTTGCGCTCCTAACAACCTGACTTTCCTTTGTCCCTCCAATGGCACTTTATTCATAGTCGGGCCCTGGCCTGCCCCAGAATCCGGTTTCAAGCCTCCCTTTCCTTGGCTGCCCTTCTCTAGTTATCCACTCTCAGTATCTCTTTAGAATCGGTTCCCACTTCGTCTATACACCTCTTCCTTAGTCTTGCTACTGGCCGACGGCCCACCGTAGTTCTACTAGGTATTTCGTTACAACCTGACTTTAGATTTTTTGATTTTCAGCTATTATTTCATACATTATTCTATATATTCTTCTCTTTCTTCTTCTATAGATTAATCGATCTCTAAATGTATGCATTTCCATTATTCTTAAGTGCTACTTTTTACTTAAAAATTTTCTTATATGTTCGTTACAGCCAGCACTACATCTTATTATACACATATTTTTTAAAATTGCAATCTTCGCATCTTATATCTTAGAGTAAAATTAAAACAAGCATGGACTTAAAAATTAAATAAGGTTTTAATTTAATATATTATTATTAAAATAAATTAAAACCTTATTTGATTCTTATTAGATTAAATGAATAAAATATATATTCGGTTTCATAACGCCTTACGACGTTGTCCGACTCCCAAACGCCACTGTTTTCTGTCCTGAGTTAGGTCTTCATTTAGATTTCGAGCGATAATCGCTTTCCTAACTCCCATATTCCAGCTCTGTGGTAGTCTTCCTCGTTTTTTCTTCTCTGGGAGTTGCCACATCATAGTTTTTTTAGGCAATTTTTCGTCCCTATTCGGCTCACATGCCCATACCATAGGAGCTGTTTTCTCTCAATATCCTCAACTATAGTGCCCTCTATACCCATTTATTTTATTACTTTATTCCTTATTCTTTCAGCTGTTGATATTCTCATCGATCTTCTGATGGCATCCATTTCCGTGGCTTCGACATTTTTCTTATATTTCTCGGTTATTCTCCATGTATCAGCTCCATAAAGTAGGCTAGTTTTAACCATTGTCTCATATAATATGTTCCATTTTCTTTTCTTCGATATTTATTTACTTCATAGAACTCCGTTTAGACATGCTATAGCTCTTCGTGCTTGTATGATTTGATATTCTATTTCTCGTTCGTCTTTTCCACTTCGGTCGAAGATGACGCCCAGGTATTTATATTTATCACATGGATTTATTTTTTGATTGTCATCGATATCGAATTATTCTGCTTCAGCGCCAATTGTGAGCTATTTTGTCTTTTGTAAATTGATATTTAATCCCCATTTCTGGTATAAATAAAATAATACCTTAAATATTATTAGACTAAATTAAAACCTTCTATGATTTTTAATGTGCAATACTTACCAAAAACTTTTTCTTTCGTCCTGGTTCTTGTCCAAAATAAACAAGTGAGTCAAAAGGAACACTGAAGTTACCCAAATGCTTTTTCTGCTTTATTGTTTCAAATCTGCTGGGATCGCAGTCCAAATCTAATCGGATAATGCCGTCCTTGGGATCAAAGGAGATTGAAAGCCAAGTCCAGGCTGAAAAAAAATATATCAAATTTTATTTATTTTTATTGCTAAAGTATAGTTTCAATATTTTAGACACTAATTTCTCAGAACACTGAAGTTATAATCATCATGCAACCTCTTCCGTCCACTGCTGGTCATAGGTCTCTCCCATTTTTCGCCACTCTCCACGGTTGTGTGCGTCTTGTTGCCATTTCTTGGACATTCGCTTAATGTCTTCCATCCAGCGTGTTGGTGGTCATCCTCTGCTGCGTTTGTCTTCTCTTGAGCGCCAGTCAATTAGTTTTCTGGTCCATCCTGAGTCTTTTAGTCTCGCTAGGTGACCTGCCCAGTTCCATTTCAGCTTCGCTATACGTGAATCAATCCCTGCTCTCTGCAGATTCCAGGAGCTTCTTGACCCGGCAAGCTATCACCTGCTAAGGGTCCCTTGTCCAGGGTCACGGATGAAGTCCAGAACGGCATCCAAGGCGACGAAGAATACTTTCGGCACGGCGAAAATGGCGGTGTTGGCAACCATTGATTTTAGGGATAGTATAAGATTACAAACCTAGAAGCGTCTGACCCGGAGCAGTCAGCTTCAAACAGCGGCCGTACTCACAGAGAGCGGCTGAATTAAAAACTCACCAACCCGCCTTACCAGCATGGTGTTTCAAGGCAAATACCTCGTAACACAATCTCAGATTTTAAAATAAAAACGGATGTACCATATACCCCAGGCGAGTATAGCGAGAAATCGAAAATCTCACATTTAGTTATGTCTGTCCCAAGAATTCTGGGGGAGGGGGGACAAAAAACTGACACTGAAGTAGCAACTAAATATCCAGCGAATATCAATAAGTATTTGCGTACTAAAAATAAATAAAAGGATTTAAAATGATTTAAATTAAAATCACTGGGAAGCTTGAACTCTTTACGCTGATTTGTATTGTTACGTCTGCCCGCTCGCTATACGCTACTGATCCCCCCATTCTAAAGGAGGATCAACATCAATAAACATTTAGGCTATTGATTATATTCAAAATAAGATAGCTAAAAGGAACTACAACGTTAACGGGGTTTTATTATTTCATATGGTCAATGGACATCTATATATGAAAAAACCGCGGAGTGCTACCATTTAAAGGGGTGCGTTTTTGAGAAATGGGTGAATTAGTCCCTGGGCACAGGTTACATTAGAGTGAGTTCTATGCACTTTTGGTACAAACATATCTACATAAAAATTGTTCCTGGTTAAATTTCCTATCTAAATATCACTTTTTAAAGTCAATGATACTTTTTTTTACAAAAATATATTCAAAAGAAAAAGCACTAAGAAATTCAAAAGAAAGAAATTTAATTTTTTGTCCCATAACTTTTGTCCACGAGGATCTAGGTATAGACATTGTTTACAGAAAATAAACCTACATATTTCTTCTTTAAAATGTTGTTCAGTGAAGGTAATTAGGATTTATAGTTTTCGAAATATGATTTTTCAAAGTTGACACTCACAGCAATTTTGGGCAATTTTCATTGTTATTTCGCAAATATTGTTCTGTAACTTTTTTCTACGTAACTTTTGGTATATATGTTATAGTCAAAGCCCTCCTAGGTAATTTCAGGCACTCCTATTTTTGACTAGGCAATCCTCAGGTCTGACTGACGATCTTAGTCAAAGCCCGAAATAAAGTTACAGTTTCGGCCTTTGACTAGTCAAACCTAGGAGAGACTAAGTTGGTCAGGCAAAGGTCGAAATTTAATTTTATGAAATCGGGGTTTGACTAGTCAAACCCCGACCAGCTATTAAAATGTCGTAATTTGTTAGATTAGGATTAATGAAACGTCATTTTTTAATTTTAATGTTTAATATTTTTATATTATCGTAATTAAAATAAAAAAAATAGTGTTTATCTACTCTATGTCATAATATTATGTATAAGTTTTTAGTTTGTGAAAACTGACATTATAGATAGCAGTGCGTGAAGGGTTTAAAGTGTACGTGAAGTAACAATGTATTTTAAATGGGATTTACTTTTTCGCACTGTGTTTGACACACTTTCATATAATCAAATATCCTTAACTTTCGCGTTGTCATGGTGATGACATAATGAGAAATAAATGACAACAAAAATTTTGATAGTTTTGTGGTTTGAAAGAAATTAGAATTTTTAAATGTCAAAGTTCTAAAAATTGTAGAATATAAATGAATTCCAGTGACGAAGAGTTACAGTTTTTTTATGTTTATCATAGATAAAATATTGTATGAAACTGTGCGTGAAGTACTTTTTACGAACTTACGCGATGTATAGCACTCGCTCCGTTGTCGCTCGTGCTCTAAACATCGCGTGCGTTCGCAAAAAGCATACATCACGAACTGTTTCATAAATAACTGTTATTCTCACATGTTGAGGCATTATGGCATTTAGAGTTGCACAATACGTTAGATATTTTACATTTTTGAAGAGCATTTCTTATTGCAGTAGCATTTTATAAAGCCTTGTCCTCCAAATTTAGAATCTTTTGTACTCATTTCTCTTAGAGACAGCTTAATGTCTGGAACACCTTCGAAATTAAAAAAATTCCCTTTGCATTCTCTTATTTGATTTCTTGAAACAAGTTTTATCTTGTGTGATACTCAAAATATTTCGAGCATCTCCTTTGGCTCTTTCAAAGCTGGGGATAGGTATTGTTACAGTTTTTCCGATCGAAATTGGAAGACTTTTTTTTTCACTTAATTGTTTCATAGCAATAGCCTGGCCATGAGGACCTTCAATCGCCTTTCCTATATTTATTTTAATCTTTTCTGTCTGTGTAACAATATCTATCCCTAGCTTTGATATTGCCAAACGAGATGCTCTAAATATTTTGGGTATCATAACAGCTAAAACAATTGGCGGCGTATATAGAGGTGGTACGAAATACGGAACAATAATCATTCTTTGTTGAAGAAATCAAATAAGAGAATGCAAAGAGGATTTTCTTAATTTCGAAAATGTTTCGAAGAAAAATAAGTACAAAAATTCTAAATTGGGAGGACAAGGCTTTATAAAATGCTACTGCAATAAGAAATGCTCTTCAAAATTATGTAAGTGTAAAAAGGGTAAAAACGTATTGTGCAACTCTAAATGTCATAATGCCTCAACATGTGAGAATAAACACTATTTGTTTTATTTTAATTACGAAAATATAAAAATAATAAACATTAAAATTAAAAAATGACGTTTTATTAAACATAATCTAACAAATTACGACATTTTAATAGCTGATCGGGGTTTCACTAGTCAAACCCCGATTTCATAAAACTAAATTTCGACCTTTGTCTGACCAACTTAGTCTCTCCTAGGTTTGACTAGTCAAAGGCCGAAACCGTAATTTATTTCGGGCTTTGACTAAGACCGTCAGTCAGACCTGAGGATTGCCTAGTCAAACCTAGGAGTGCCTGAAATTCGGGCTTTGACTATAACATATACAATGGTACACGTAATAGGAATAGAAATCAATTACCTTTAAAATGGTCTACTGTATAACGTTGTACGACTTTTTTAAAGAGATTATGGTTTTTCAAGGTTTTATACTTTTTACGATTTTTTATAATATAATATAAAAATAAAATAATATTATTATATGATATATTATATATGATATAATATTATCTTATAAATATATAGTATAATATATAATGTAATATTATATTATATATTATAATAATACCTAATATAAAAAAATATTATTTTTTACATTTTTTACGATTATTTTTGAAATTTCTCATTATAACTTTTTTTTCTTGTATGAATAAACTATATATTGCTCAATAAAGAGGGCTTACTTTCTCTTTAAAATGGTGTATCATCTATATTTAAATATGTAATGGAAAGCGAGTGATTCTTTGATATTTTTCTACCTGTATTATTTAAAATTATTTCTTTTACAAAAATTACATAAACATTAGTCTTAGAAAACATCACTTTAGTTAAAATTATTTAAACGTTGACATTTAAAAAAATTTCAAGTCAAAGTCCATCGCTTCGTTAGCATTAGCTTCAATATCGTGCTCTGACACCTCAGTTATCTTAGATTTCCCACAATTAGTACCTATGCACATGCACCCTTTGCAGAATATTGAACAACTAATTCCTATCTTCCTACAACCGCAGCGTTTTGAACATCCTTTGGTACATTTACATGCTATTTTTTCAAGCAAAGCTTGTGGTGCAGGAGCTTTGACAGTAAATATTGGAATTAATCCATATTTTGAAGTTTGCCCAGCCGAGTCAAGTGGATCCAAACTATTACCTATAAAAATAAGATTCAATCATAACACACAATCACATAAAAAAGATATAATGAGGAATTTAAAAAATAATCTTAAAATAAAAAATCGTTTCAAGTACTTATTACATTTTGAAAAAACATATATTATTCAAAAATAATCCTAGAATTTTTTATAATACGCCATTTTAAAGTAAACAGAATAAGCTTTCTTTTTTATTATATAATATATATCTAAATGTAGAAAAAAAAGTTATAATGGGAAATTTAAAAAATAATCGTAAAAAATATAAAAACTCGTTAAAAGCCTTGAAAAAGACAACCTCTTTAAAAGAAGTCGTACAACATTATACAGTAGAACATTTTAAAGGTAATTGATTTCTATTCCTCCTACATGCACCATTACATATGCCTAAAGTTACGTAGAAAAAAAGTTACAAAACAATATTTGCGAAATAACAAGGAAAATTGCCCAAAGTTGTTGTGAATGGCGAAATTTTAAAAATCATATTTCGAAAACTGTAAATCCTAATGACCTCTACCAAACATCATTTTAAAGACAAAATATGTAAGTTTTTTTCTGTGAAGCAATATCTATACCTATATCCCCGTGGACCAAAGTTATGGGACAAAAAACAAAATTTCTTTCTTTTGGGTTTCTTTGTGCTTTTTCTTTTGAATATATTTTTGTAAAAAAAAGTATCTTTGACTTTAAAAAATTATATTTAGATAGGAAATTTAACCAGGAACAATTTACATGTAGACGTGTTTGTACCAAAAGTGCATAGAACTCACCTTAATGTAACCTGTGCCCAGGGACTAATTCATCTATTTCTCAAAAACGCACCCCTTTAAATGGTAGCACTCCGCGGTTTTTTCATGTATAGAGATTCATTGACCATATGAAATAATAAAACCCCGTTAACGTTGTAGTTCCTTTCTATAGTACATAATCAATAGCCTAATTTGTGTGTGTTTTGTATCTTAAAATACAGAAGAAATATTTGCGGCACAAATTTAAATCTGGTCATGTATTTTTACGACGTAAATATTTATTTTGTGTGTTGTACCGCCGAATCCACTTGTCAGCGACAAGTGGATAATCAAGTCCACATTAACACTACTGTGCGACGAAAATTTCTTTGAAGTCGACTGAAAAACCGACAGCACGACGGATAGCGTGCGTTGTTCGTCACAAAAATATTTTGCGTTAATCCATACGGCGCACAGTCCACATCAACAAAAAGTTCAACGCACACGAGCAAATTTGTGTCAAATAAAACGGCAACATAAATTTTTATTGATGTAGATCCGCCTTAATGGCAATGTTTTGACAAAAAACTACCTGTCTAGTCTAGAATATTCCACACTCTTCCGGTCATGCCAGAAGAACGATAACGCAGGAGTTCGAGATTATCAAATAACGGCGCTCTGTCCTCACGAGGGGTCTAGAAACGATTCAACGTTCCACTGAGAGTTAGTCTAATAAATAGATACATTTGTAACGTGAAGTAAATAAAATGTTATACCTAACTTAATTATGTTTTTAGTGCTAGTGTGTTACTTACTTACTTACTTATTCCTCTTCACTCCATGCGGAGCATAGGGCGTCAACTGTCTGCCTCCATTCTGTCCTATCCTTTGCACTAATCTTTATTTCTGCCCAGGTTTTCCCAATAGCATTAATTTCTTTGTCCACACTTCTTTTCCACGTTTCTACGGGTCTACCTGGTCTTCTCTTGCCATGTGGTGTGTATTCTAGGGCTTGCCTCGCTATGTCTGTATCAGGTCTTCTTAGTGTGTGCCCCATCCAACTCCATTTCCTTTTGCATATTGTCTTAAAAATAGGTACCTGGTTAGTTCTTGTCCATAATTCTTGGTTTGATATGCGGTTTGGCCAGTAAATGTTAAGAATCTTCCTTAGGCATTTATTTATAAACACTTGCATCTGTCCGATACATTTTCTTGATACTTTCCAAGTTTCTGCTCCGTATAATAACACAGTCTTCACGTTGCTGTTGAATAATCTTATCTTGGTTTTACTTGTCATCTGACGTGAAGACCACATTTTTCTTAGCATATTGAATGCGTTTTGAGCTATTCCTATTCTCCGTTTTACGTCCTCCTCCGTCCCTCCTTTGTTGTTCAAAATACTGCCCAAGTAGTTAAATTTCTCTACCGTTTCCAATTCCGTGCCTCCCAGTGATATTCCCATTTCTCTTGGGTATTTATTTTCATTATCTTAGTTTTTCTGACGTTTATGTTAAGTCCGACCTTCTTCCCTGCCTCTGCTACTTTTTCAGTTTTGCGTTGCATGTGTTGTCTTTTTTCTGTTAAAAGGCATATGATATCTGCAAATTCCAAGTCCTCAAGTTAGTTATAAACATTCCATCTTATTCCAGTCTTATTACTAGTAGCCTTAGACATGATCCAGTCGATTACTATCAGGAATAAGGTTGGAGAGAGCACACAGCCTTGCCTTACTCCTGTACCAATATCTATTTGTTCTGTTAACTTGCCTTCGTGGACTATGCGTGCTGTGAACCCTTCGTAGAACAGTTTTATAATTCTAATATACTTGGGAGGCATTCCGTATTTCTCTAGCAATTTCCATAAGGCTTTGCGATCTACACGATCAAACGCTTTCTCGAAGTCTATAAAGTTCACATATAGCTTATTCTGCCATTCTAATGATTGCTCTATATTCGTTCTCATCGTACAAATGTGGTCAATGCAGGATCTTCGTGCCCGGAATCCAGCTTGGTTTTCCCTTATAACTTTATCAAATTCCTTCTTCATTCTTTCAAGCATGATTCGGGTCATTATTTTGCTTGTTGTGCATAGCAGGGTGATCGGCCTCCAATTTTCACATTTGGATGTGTCGCCCTTCTTAGGAATTTTTACAATTAAGCCTTGCGTCCATTCTCTGGGCAGCTCTTCGGTTCTCCAAATTTTATTTAAAAGTGTGTACCGTATAGAGGTGGACGTTTCGATGTCAGCTTTGATTAACTCAACAGGGATATTGTCTATTCCGGCAGCTTTTCCTCTTCTTAATTGATTAATTGCATCTTTTATCTCTTCATGGGTGAATTCTTCGGTGTTCATGTTCATTGGTTGTCTGTTAGGTTTCTCTTCTATTTCGTTTATTATATTCTGTTCTTCATACATTTCTTTGAAATATTCCATCCATCTAGTAAGAATTTGTTGTTCTGTTTTCAGTACGACACCATCTTTATCTTTTATTTTAGTGGTACCATTTCGGCTTGTTCTTGTCAAGGTTCTTGTGATGTCATACAATTTTTTTAGGTCGTTTTCTCTTGCCGTATTTTCAGCTTCATTAATTAGTTCGTTTTGGTATGATCTTTTGTCATTTCTTGCGCTTCTTTTGACTTCTTTATTTTTTTCCCAGTATTTCTGTTCTAATCGTTGCTTCTCATCGTCGTCTTTCATTCCTAGTAACTTGACTTTAATTTGTTTACGTTCTTGTATCTTGTCCCATGTTGTTTTTGTCATCCAGGGTTTGTTATTGTTTTTCTTGTAGCCAACTGTTTCCACTGCCGTTTTCTTTATCGTCTCTTTATACTTGTTCCAGAGTTCCTCAACAGTGGCTTACTCTATGTCGCCGACCGTTCTCCAATTATTCTGCATTCGCTCTCTGAATTCATTATGTACGTCATTTCCATCTCTGATCCAGTGAACATTGTATTTTTCTCTATTCGGCGTTCTCTTTGCTGCTGCTCGCAGCTTAACTGTAAATTTAGCTCTCACTAATACATGATCGGATCCTACATCTGCCCCTCTCATAGATCTTACATCCAGTAGTGATTTCCTCCATCGTCTATTTATTGTAATGTGGTCTATTTGGTTTTGTACTTCACCTCCTGGAGAAATCCACGTTATCTTGTGTATGCGCTTGTGTGGAAAGATACTTCCGCCAATCATTAAGTTGTTTTGAGCACAGAAGTCAGTAAACATTTCACCATTTTCATTTATTTCTTCTAAGCCTTCCCTACCCATTACAAACTCTTTTCCCTCATTTTCTCCACCTATTTTGGCGTTCATATCCCCCATCACTATTAATATATCACTTTTATTATTTGCCTCCATTCTATCATATACAGCATGCAGTTGCTCGTAAAATTCTTCTTTCACTACTTGTTCTTTGTCGTTGGTGAGAGCATAAACATTTATTATTGAGAAGTTGCGAAATCTTGTTTTAAACCTTGCTACTATAATCCTATCTGTCCCACCCTCCCAATCTATCAATGCTCGTGCTGCGTTTTTTCCCAGCATTATGGCCACTCCGCCCTCATGTTTGGCAGTTTCCTGTGTATGTCCCGAGAATAAGATTGTTTTTCCATTTTGTAGTCTCGTTTTTCCACATCCTTTCCACCTTACCTCGCTTATTCCTAGGATTTCTATTTTGTTTTTGTCCATCTCAGCAGCTACCTGATTAGTTTTGCCAATCTCATACATAGTTCTTACATTCCAGCAGCCCATATAACCT
Source organism: Diabrotica virgifera virgifera (assembly GCF_917563875.1). Classification (NCBI taxonomy): domain Eukaryota; kingdom Metazoa; phylum Arthropoda; class Insecta; order Coleoptera; family Chrysomelidae; genus Diabrotica; species Diabrotica virgifera. The sequence continues at coordinate 63,950,635 of NC_065443.1, read as the reverse complement.
TTCTCGTATCCATTTCCATAGAACTTGTCGTCTTCGTTTTATTCAGGCCAGTTCCGAGGCATCTTGACGATTCCATAATAAAATACTTTTTATGTGGTTGGGTTGTTAGCCCAACGCACAACCCTCCTCCTTTCTCACCCTGGACTTGGGACCAGGCAATGGCGGAGTTGTGCTAGTGTGTTAAAAGACTGTAAATTAGAATAAACGTTAGAAGATTGTAAATAAAAATAAAATAACACTATATAGCTTAATAGAAATTATTACCTGCCATAGGAGATTTCCGATGATGCTTAGGCAATCCCCAATCAATTTGCTTGATCTTACTCATTCCCTTCAGTCTGTATTTCACTGTTAGCACACCTACTCTCGAGTTTGAGATTACTTGAAACCAAGGACTTAGTCTTCCAGGCGAATTCACCGACATGAGTGTTCCTAAATTATTTTTTTGCTGTCTTATTAGAAAAATTGCTGTAAACCCTTTGGGGTTGTTCATGGATAGAGTGACGTTAGTGGCATTGGATAGAAGAACGTTTCCGTATGGTAGCCTAAATTTATATGCCGGAAAATTTCTGATCGGACCTTCTACTGAAGAAACGCCTTGATCCTTTGATGAGATATTGAGCAGCTGAAGAATGTCGACTTCATCTAAAACAGAAATTTTTAGTAATGTAAATATTTTTTAAAAACTGTTTATGCTTTATATAAAATAAGGGTATTTAAGTGAGAAGCATATACAGTATGCGGCAAAATAAACAGTACTGAAATGAATATTGAAATGTTTATAAAATCCACGAGGAAAATAAACTTCCTGTAGCTGGCTGTAGACCATAGATCACAAAAATACTAGATTTGTTGTAAAAGCTATATTTTAAAATACCCTAAATAAGGGTCAAAACACAAAAGGTTTTCGGATTTAGAAATCCATTATCAGTGTTCTAAAAGCCAAAAAATAGCATGCCTGAGCCACCAAAATGTGTTGGGTAAAAACCCTTTAAAAGTAAACTATTATGTTATGTTACACATTTATATAAAATTGAATTGATGTTCTAGATATGCCTGGATGTTACCCAGGGCAACACAGGACTCTTCTCACGTGGTTGGATTTTTTTAACTATGGAATTGGGCAGGTCACCTAGCGAGACTAAAAGACTCAAGATGGACCAGAAAACTAATTGACTGGCGCCCAAGAGAAGATAATCGTAGCAGAGGATGACCACCAACACGCTGGATTGACGATATTAAACGAATATCCAAGAAATGGCAACAAGACGCACAGAACCGTGGAGAGTGGCGAAAAATGGGAGAGAGATCTATGTCCAGCAGTGGACGGAAGAGGTTGCATGATGATGACTTCAGTGTTCTGAGAAATTAGTGCCTAAAATATTAAAACTATACTTTCTTCTTCTTCATGTACCATGTCCTTTCAGAACGTTGGTTACCATCATAGCTATCTTAATTTTATTCACTGCCACCATAAATAGCATGCTTGTATCAACACCATGCCAATCTCGCAAGTTCTTCAACCATGAGGTTCTTCTTCGTCCTGGACTGCGTTTGCGTGCTATTTTTCCTTGCATGATATTTTGTAGCAACCTATATTTGGGACCTCTCGTTACATGTCGAAATACTCCAGCTTTCTCTGCTTGATGCTTTTTATGATCTCAGTAGTCTTGCTGAGACGTTCTAGTATTGTGGAGTTTCGAATCTTCTCCACCCAGGAAACTTTTAAAATTCTTATATCACCACATTTCGAAAGCCTTAAGGCGATTTAGATCGATTTTATTCACAGTTCAGGACTCGACACCATAAAGTAAGACCGAGAACACTTAGCAGCGAAGTAGGCGGATCCTCAATGCCAATCTTAGGTCTCTGTTACATAACACCATGGACATCCTTCTAAAAGCGGTTCTAGCCTGCTCTATCCTAGATCTAATTTCGCCGTTAGTTTCTGCGTTACAATTTAATTGCTGTCCAAGGTAAACGATTTTATCAACTTGCTCAAGTTTGGTATTATTTACATATGTAGATGTTTTTATATGCTGTTGTTTACTTATTACGAGTATTTTGGTTTTCCGTATGTTCAGATACAGACCTGCCTACCTACAACTCTCAACGACACTATCAAGTAGTCTTTGCAGATCTTCTTGACGAGAAGCTAGGAGTATTGTATCGTCCGCATATCACAAATTATTGATGACTTCACCGTTTACAAGTATTCCTTCCCAGCAAACAGGTTTGAGCCCAGTTACGTGATGATTACGTTAAATTTACGGCAAATTTCAACGAATACGTAACTCGGTGATTTATGACGGGAAAAAAACGTAATTCAGTGCCAAATCATTCACCTATATATTAGTGCTTCCTTGATACATGTTTGACATTAGAATAATATAAAATCATAATGACGAATATAGTACATGTTTTTTATAATAGGTGTGAATGTCGGTTACATCGCAAAGGTACATTGATTTCACGTAATAATCACGAAACAGAAATAACTTCCTTTGGTCAAATTTTGAGAAATATTTTGGAAAACAAAACTTTACAACGGTGTTGGTTAAATACGTATCGCTTGAATTTTACTCACTGTATTTTATGGACGTCGAAAAATTAGATGTATTTCACGTAAAAGTAATGTAAATAATACCAATATTTAAACAAACAGTTTATGATTTCGCTTTTAAAATCATTTAGCATAACTATTTCAATCCAACCTTGATTTGACGCTATTTTTGCTATTTTTTGCTTTAAAAATATCACAGGAGCTAAAATGATGTTGAGTCTAATTTTCAAATCGCGCGCGGTGATGACGTACTACCAAGCCTTTCTCCTCCTTTAAATACTATCACGTGACCACGGTACGTGATTAACATAGTTGGTTCGAAAACTAAATTAATTGATTTATCGAATACTAGATACGTTTCGGATTATTTTTTTATATTATTCTGGTATTGAAATAGATTTTTAGTAAGACCAATTAGTTAATAGTAGAAGAAATTTAAAAACAAAAAGAAAATACGTAATACTAATTTAAAGTAAGTAGAATAGTTTAACTGTAATTTAAAAATAATCGATATTTAAAATCGATGATCATAACCTCTAATATCAGCTTCTCACAACAAAAAGTGAAAGTGAAACGTGAAACCGTGAAACGTGAAGAGCTTTATTTTCTTCGTTTTATTTTAGGCGGGTTTATTTAAAATAATGTCTTTCGTATTAACGTTTACCTCACTGCTCGAGGGTTGAAGTGCCGCCGATGATGCAGTTAGAAAAAACAAGAAAGTGTCGAAGTATCCTCCTAGAAATAAAAAGTGACCTGTGTTTTGTGTTGGCAAATTTTTTAATGTTTCTTTAGGTCGGTACCATTTTTGGTTCATTATCTTATATAATAATTTTACAAGACAAATGTTTTAAAGTCTCTAAATTCTACTAAATAAATACATTGTTAATACTTTATATTATGCTTGTTTTATTTATATCATATGAGGATAATAATTACGTGATTCATAAGTTAATTAAGGTCGAATTATTTACGTGAACCGAGGACGTATCTTTCACGTGAATACTAATATATACATTCTCTAAAAGATACGTTAATCAACAAGTATTTGCAACGTGAATTTTCCGAAACATTTTACTGCTATTTAAGGTAAATAACACGTCTGTTGAAGACGAGTTATTGACGTAATTTAATGACGTATTTTCAATGTGACATTCCAACCAAATTTTCACGTGAAATTCACGTAAGCAATTTACGTATATTGGTGACAAATGTACCCAAAATTCACGTAATTAACACGTCGGTCTGTTTGCTGGGTTCTTGTTTTTCAGAAACTGCTTTTCTGAAAATTATTTCTGAGTATACGTTGAAAATCAGGGGTGACAAGAGGCATCCCTGCCGTACTCCTCTTTTAACATTAAGAGCCTGTGATTCCACACCATCTACTAAAACTGATGTTGTTTGATTGTAATATAAATTTGCAATCATTCGAACATCTCTGCCGTCCAAGCCAATGTCTTTTAGAGCTTCGATCAATATAGAGTGCTTAACACGATCAAATGCCTTTTGGAAGTCAATAAAACAACAGTATATTTGATTATACTTCATGTTTTTGATGGTGCTGAAAACGAAAATTAGGCTTATTTTGAATTTTACCTGGGGAACATTGTCAAAATTGCAGTTTTACCCTCAAAAATAAAAAAAAATGAAATCACGTTTTTTGCGTTTAACTCGCTACAACTCTGTTCCATTTTAATATTTTTTTCTGAAATTTTTGTGATATATATATTTCTTACCTTTCTGAAGAAAATGGGATCTTTCTGTTTTATTATAATAAAAGTTATGAATTGTTTGAAGTAAAAGGAGCAGATTCCTGAATTGGAAAGTTTAATCGCAAAAGTTGAGTGACAAAAATTTGAAATTTAGCTTTTTAATCAAGTTCATGTTAAAATATAGAACACAAAAAACAAAATGTTTTCAATTCACCAAACCGTGGTCAGTATATCGAGAAATACCTAAGCGTTTTTTGGGGGAGTGCCACTCGTCTATAAAGTCACATAACTATTTTCCTATTGCATATTTTGACTTGAAATTTTCCGAAAAACTTCTTCATGACTGTTTTAATGCTGTGTTAATTAAAATTTTTTAAGTAAACATGAAACTAACGAAATCTGACGACAAATTGTTTAAAAATTAACAACTTCTCTTTTAATTTGTTTAAACATCTCGGACAAATCTCATTGTTATCTAAATTCTTCAAAGATGACACAGTAAAATATTCAAAAGAAAATATTTACAGCGACCAAATATACAGCGAGGTAAATACGAAAAATCATCAAAATGGATTTTTCGCATTTTTGTATAAACTTTGTTTTTGAACATGTTCCACCAATTCTATATAAAAATAAACTTCATATTCGGATTCAGCGATCTCGAAAATATAAAAAATTACCAAAATATGCCATTCACCTGTCATGGTCGCTTTTTCGATTTCTAAGCTTCAAATTAGGGGTGTGCCGCTCGCCTACATCTGTTTCCTAAATCATTTTGTTTATTCAACCGAATAAATCGTTTAATTTCAACTATTTAATTTTATTTAATTTCATGCAAGATTTTTGATTATAAAAGAAACCGCTGAGGTCTTACTCGGGTTTAATGCACATTGCGTATAAATTTCATAACTCTCAGTGGTTATTCACATTTTATTATTTACGATTTTTACAACAAATTGATATCAAAATAGTTATTTTTCTACAACCACTATTCAAAGTGCACTTTTCTGCACGGTTTTATGTTAGCAAACTTGATATTTTCTCACAGTATAAGATATTTGACATTAGTGTGCAGAAAAGTGACGTTTCTGTGCCGCAAAGTGACGTTTCTGTGCCGCAAAGTTCTTTTCTGCACAGTTGACTACCTCATTCTGAGTAACGTTATATTCTGTTTACATCCGTGGACTACCGCATTCTGAGTAACGTTATATTCTGTTTACATCCGTGGTTAAACTTTAGACAAATATATAACCTATAAGACCATTATTATATTTAACTATAGCATAGAAACTAAATTATGGATGTTACAACTGTTTTATTTTACAATTTTATTCTTATTAAACATTTTATAATTATCAAATAACCAATAAGGATTTAGCAACCTGTGCAAGAGACGTCGAATGAAGTAGGTTTTGTGTAAATCCGTGACTGCATAAATATAATGTCAATAATGTGTAATAATTGTTTAAATTTAAACAAATTAAGGCAGTGCATTAATTTTTTAACTGATTTCTGTGCAATTTATTTAGGTATAAGGAATTTAAATTGATTAGTAGGTATTAATTAAATACAGTTTAAAATTTATCACATAGGTACCTATTATAATAATTAATCGTCGTTTGGAAATTGTGATTTTTATTTTTAGGAAAAACTGTGCTTGTAGAAAAAGTATAGTGTGAAACACGTGCAGAAAGGTAATTTCTGCACTTGTTGCACAATATACTATTTCCTAACAAGTGCAGAAAGTCATTCTTTTCCGCACGCGACTGCAGTTTGCCGAACGACGCGAAGCGGGAGTTCTTTCTGCAAGAGTTATGAACAATATTTTTTCTAAGAGTCTTTAAAAAATTACCAAATCTTAATCAATTAATTTAATTAACATGGAAACACATACACAAATTAATTTTTTGACAAGGTTGTCAAAACCAAACTTTCAATATAATTAGTTAGCATGACGACGATCTTGGTTTCCATGACGATGATTCAAAACGACTGTTATTGTCTACCGATTTGACTTTCGAATATTATGTCAAAATAATTTTATTTCATCGAATTGTCGCGTTAATTTCATTAAAACAGGAACACAATAAGATATATTTGAAATAAATTAGTAAATAATATGTAAATATTAGTTTATTTCATGTATTATAATTACTTTAAGGCCATATTAACATATCTAAATTAACACGCGTGCGGAAAAGTAAAAACCGCGTGCGGAAAAGTAACACGCGTGCGGAAAAGTGAAATTTTCTAAACTAAAATGCGTGCGCGAAAGTAGACATTTTTGAACGCTCGTAGAAAAATAATTTTTCTCTACAACCGTGTTAAAAATGCAATTTTTAGCACTCCATAGGAGCGTTAAAAATGCTACTTTAAAGCACTAGTGCTTTAAATTTTTTAAGGCACTGCAGTTAAAAGTGAATTGACAAATTCTGAAACGTCAAAATATTTATATTTCATTTATTAGCATTAATATTAATAGTACAACTTGCGCAATTTGAAAAAGGTGGTTTAAAAGGATTTTTAAAATTTAATTTAAACTGTATTATTGCATTTTTAACACGTTTGTAGAAAAAAAAACTATTAAAATTTGTTAGAATATACAACAATAAAAGTAGATGTTATTAATTATTCTATAGTTGTTATGATTCACGTATTGACAGTATAGGCAGTTTTGATGTAATGTCAAGAAAAATATAAAAGTGGAATATCAGTCAAGTTTAAGTAAAAGTTTTTGTAGATATTATCCTGTAATTACGTTTGTAGAAAAAATATTGTATGATATGCGTGTTAAAAAGTACATTTTTAAGGCAATCATGTGAATTGCAGAACTCGCTTCGCTCATTCTGCAAACTTTCACATGCGTGCCTTAAAATTGTACTTTTAACACTTATATCATAAATAACTATTAAAATATTCTAGTGATGTTGACAAACACATTGATCCATCTTATTCTATTAACATCACCAATTGGCCAGTCAGGATATATACATCTGCGTCTATAAGCTCATAGCTCTAACGCTCTTCTAGGGCCTCTCTTGTCCTCAATTTGGCTTGTAGAATCAACTGTAGAAGTCGGTATTTATTATTACGAATAATGTGGCCGAAATAAGCTAATTTTCAATTCTTTGCGACGTTAATAATTTTTATTTTGTCTTTATGTAGGGAAAATTCAGGGTTATTTCCGTCTTTTACTTGGTGAAAAGCAGCGTCTCTTACATTGTTGTATACCCAGAACTTACTTCCATACTATGACTTTTATTCGTCCCCTGGCCAATGCACATGGTTATGTTTTGATGTTTTGTGGAAATTCTAATCTTTATTAATTTGTTGATCGGTAAAAAGTATAACAATACTGGTAGAGTTGTTATAAAGGTTACAAAATGAGAGAATATTTAATTCTGAACCAGAACAACAAGCAGCATTTCGTACGGATTGATCCACACTTGACCATATTTTATCTTTAACCCAGATAATAAATAAAAAGATTGCAAGAAATCAAGAAATTTACATATTATTCGTGGATATATATACGGAAAGCCTACGATAGCGTTCCACTGAAGAAGCTGTGGCAATCATAACATAACATAACAAAAATAAAGACAGGGACAAAAAAAAACAGGATTTATAACATCAAATCGACTTAGGCAAATATGCAAATAAAAAGGTATGAAATATGCGCATAAATATGCAGCATTTTACCCAAAAATATGCACGTTTATCTAGAAAATATGCTTGTAATTAAAAAAAATATTTACAGTATTTTTTTATTTACAAACATATTTACAATATCTCTACATGATCATGGTGTATTAATTAACATGTATATATTTTACTAACTACGCTAACTAATTAAATATTTAAGTATTTAAGTATTTTAACAAATAAATAATTGATATTCTTTCGAATTGTGGTAACAATAAATAATTATCAAATGCTGTTCAAAATTTTCTAAAAAATACTTACCTATGGCTTCTATCTGATTACATAGAAAAACTTCTTTCGAGATTAACTGATGTAGATGTAATTGGGGCATTGTTCAAATTTACGATAATAGTTGGTTCAAAATTAAATGCTTCGAAAAATGTCCCAGCTAGTACTTGAACCACATGAAAAAAAATCTCGTAATAACCACTGTTTTTTTTTCCATGGTTGCTTTAGATTTTTGAAAAATTTCCTATCCAATATGTATTACTTTTAACGTTTTTAAACAATGATTCAAATTCTTTTATTTAAAATGTACTGTCTAACAATAATAATTATTTGGAGGATTCTAATTGAGTAATAGTTTTCTGAACAAAACTAAGTTTGATTTTATGAATGACACCACGACACTGAACTGTTTATTTGCGGCATTTTCAAAGCACAATAATTATTCACAATTACGAAGGCTTATTTTACAACAAAAGCGAAATGGGCCGTAAAAATAAAAAATTTTACCTAGAGATAAAAACTGGCTGATTTTGGAACCTTTGTAACCAAAACGTGACAAAACTGTGTAGGTACATAATAATAAGCCGCTCTTTTATTAGTTACTACATTCAGGTACCCAAAATTTGAATATGTACCAAGAGATTATAAAATAAAATTAAATATTGAGATTTCCAAGCTACTTGTTACAGTTATATAAAAATATAGGTATGTATAATTACAACCAAAATTTAAAATTATATGCACTTTATGCACACTTATATAAAAATATGCAAAATTGGAAATTTTGGCATTTTTTATGCATTATATGCAAAATATGCAATTTGCATATTTGCCTAAGTCTACATCAAAACGACTAAAGCAAGGATGTTGCCTGTCCCACACTTTATTTAAAATATACCTCAAAAGTGCTTAAAAAGATGGAAACAAAAATGTAAAACAATGAGGATACCATTCACCAATATTATGGTATACATACGCTAAACTTTCCATACGATCAAGTTATGATTAAGATATATGTAATGGACCATCGAGTATTTATAAATGTGTTTAAATTATGTATTATATTTCTACTTACAGGTAGTCTAATATGATTTTCGTTATGAGTGTTTCTATTAATCTTATATTTACGATGTGTCTGTTTGCTCTATGACATACATCAATTACCAAATAGATGTAACTTACCCTGAATTGCACTTGCTGGAGACTTGGCATGTTTTTGATAAATATGACCATCATCAATTTCATTTTCTGAGGTATCAACAGCAAAAACAAAATTCAGATAAATGAGACAGAGCAATGGCGTGTATTTTATTATAGACGACATCTTGAGCTAAAATCAAAGAATAGAGACCATAATATTAAATATATAATATCTAGTAGAGATAAATAATAGGTGTAATCTACTACACCAATAATTGTAAACAAACCTTTAAATCTTAATCACCAACTATAAACCTTTAAAACTTAATATGTCAATGACCCTTAAATAAATAAATAAGATAAATGACAAACTGTACTATTATAATTGGCAAAAAATAGGTGTGACAAAAACTGTCAAAATTATAGTAGGTATAACTTGCCTATTAGGCTATTAGGCTATTTTTTGCATTTATACGGGACCAAACCTTTTTATTGGGTTTTATATATTTTTTAAAGTTCAAATATATGTAATATTATGTGCTCTTCAGATATAACTATCCATCTTAAATAACTTTAAAACCACTGATTTTTACAATGATTTGGCAAGACCAACTCTGGTCTGTGCCCATTGAACTGGCAAGTACCAGCATTTTCGAGCAGGGAAGCATGTTGCCCTTTGAGCATGTATTCTAATATATCTAACAACATCGACTTGTAGTCACCATATTTTATCACAATATAATATGTCAACCATATAATATGGGGTTACCACTTTAAATAGTGTGCTAGTTTCAAACTACTCAGCAGAGTGCACTGAAGATGTTCTGAATTAGAACGAAAACGTTTTGCAATCCATTTGGATGACATTTTAGATAGTTTTTAATAAACGATTTTATACCAGTATAAAATTTGAAGTTTTTACTTCTGTACGAGTTTTTTAAACTATGGTATACAGCCAACTATTGGGATTTTACCATTGATTTTATTATTGTATAAATTTTTGGGAGTGAAATGTTCATTCTAAATTTTTGTAATAAAATTAAAAAAATTTTTTTCAATCCAGTTTTCTTGCTTTTATATTCATTTCTCTCATAAACTAATCACTATAAGCATAATGTGTTATACATTTTTGAAATCACTACAACGAGGAGAATCCAAATATCAAATAATAAAAGGTGGTAGTAATTAAAAAAAATTAAGGGATGGTACGGGGGGTGAGAGAGGTACCTTTCTCAGCAAGCCTAAATATGGCATAATGTCTCCCCATTCATATTATTGCGTATTTTTGCGCTATTGCCTAAAAAATCAGTGGTTCAAAAGTTATTTAAGGTGGATAGTTTTATCTGAAGAGCACTGTATATACTTTTTTATATTTCCAAGTGGGCTGGAAATTGTTATTAACACTAACATAAAAATGGATAATTTCCCAAATCGCTTCAGTAAAATTTTTAGGCGTATCTCATTGAAATGAATAATTATTCACTCTTGGTAAGTTTTTGAAAATGCTTACTTTTCGGGTTATTCGTAATTTTTGTTAAAAAATGCGTTAATTAGTGATTTTTAGAATTGTTTTCTAAAAAATTACCTAGCAAATTGCAATTATACAAAAAGCTCTACATTCTGTGAACTTTCAAGAACAATATGAATATTTTAACAACGATAAGTGGTTTCTATCTGGCTGAAACCATATAGTCCTGTCGCCAGGTGGGGTACAACGGCCTCCTTTATTCAGTGGACTCACCCAGGTTTTTTTATGTATTTTGACCCGTAGAACACGAATTTTTTGGGTAACAGTTGATCCGGATGTCGATAAGATTGTTATAAACAAAGAACTTGAGGAAGTACATAACAGCGATTTTTCGCAAAACAAAATATTTTTTTGTATTTTTTGGGCCATTCTAAGCAAAAAATGTTCTGACAAGTTTTTTCGTAGAATGCATAGTTTTCAAGATAAACGCGGTTTAATTTTAAAAAAATCCAAAAATTGCAATTTTTGAACCCGAATAACTTTTGATTAAAAAATAAAATAGCAATTCTGCTTACCGCATTTGAAAGTTTAAGTCCAATTCTACTAGTTTTAATTATTTGCATTACCAAAAATTAATTTTTTTATTGTTAAACAAAGCTCTAAACACATTGTTTGTGATGAGTGCTTGAGTGATATTTTCAATGCATCTCCCATTTAAATAATTAGAATGAACAGGCTATTTCTACGTAGGATGCTTTAAAACGCAAATGCATTGGGCACGGGAAACACGCTTTTTGTTGAATGGCAATTCATTTACCTAGTAGTTTTTAGAAAAAAAAAATTTAAAATCACTAATAGGTATTCAATAAAAAATTGGAAATAACTCGAAAATGAGACAAAAAAGTATTTATTTCGATGAGATACGCCTAAAACAATTTTATTATAATCGATTCGAGATTTTATTATTTTAAAAGTTATTTGTTAATAACAATTACCGGTCCACTTGGAAAAATTAAAAATAATACATTTGAACCTATAGACTTATGCACATTATAAAGGAACTACAACGTTAAAGGTGTTTTATTGTTTCGTATGGTCAATGGACCCCCAAACATGAAAAAACCGCGGAGTGGGAAAAAGACGATCGAATCTATACTAGACCTTGGGTCCACAAAAAAAAAATGTATTACCTCCCTCATAAGACCTATTTTATTCAGTTATTCATGTCGAGTCGGACAACTTTTCTTTTTCGGAAAATTTTCGGGAGGGGTGCGTTTCGTAAATATAGAGGTTTTTAAACTTTGGTGCGTCCGACAACTGGAATACCCTTAAAAATTTGTCGGAAAATATTACCAGTAAATTGTAAATATTTTTATCAAACAATCCCGCAAAAAATAGCTGTAAAGGTATAAATTGTATGACTCTTTATGATGCGTGCGCCCCAGTGGCGTACTGAGCATTGTACCGCGGGTTCCGCGGAACAAGGGCCCGCTCTAACCCGATTTTTGCTCCTTTTTTTTTCTAATTTGATGGGGACATTTTGAACTACAGAAGTATAAATACACTAGAAAATGTAACTGCTAAATAAATTTTTATTTTTGTGTAGGTACAATACTTATAAATAAAAACGAAGAATCTGGGCCTATTTTACCACGAGGCCCTTGAGGCCCCTTCCTCGGGCCCGCATTTTAATTGGGCCCGAAAAGATCATGAAAAGATAATTTTTATTGCAAAAACAAAATAAATTTTTAAAATTATTTCATTTTACGAACAGGAAATGATATACATGAAATGTTTGCCTTGTCGGCAATATCGGCAATAAGCAAATTTGTTAGACACCACTCCGAAGGATTAACAAGAGGTAAAATTAATAGTAATAGGTACTGTCACGTTTTGTCATAATATTGATTCAAAATGAACTTTAAATTTAATAGTTATAATAGTTAGATTTTGATGCCGTTTTCTTGCTTGCTCCTGTTATTTTTCAGTCCTGTGATTTTTAAGTTAGTTCAATTAGTCTATCCAATAATCATTTAGTCGTTTTATTAAATTTCTTAAAAAACTTATTTTTCTTTACTGAGTAATCGTTTCGTTATTATCATGAGTTATATATGTATATGTAGGCTATACACTCCGTGCAGAGTTGGAGCCACTCTTATTGAGCTCATTGACTCATTTATTGTGGTGAGTCACTCCACATTCTTTCTTCTCTCAAGTTAACTAGTCTAATCTAGGGTTCCTCTTAGCGTCCTCTGTTATTTTCCTCCATATGTCCCGGTCCTGTATTTTCTGTCTCCATCTCGGCACTTCCAATCTTTTTATGTCCTCCAATATCTGGTCTTCCCACCTGTTTTTTGGTCTTCCTTTCGCCCTTGTTATATTTGGGTTCCACATTGTAACTTTTCTTACATCTTTTTCTTCTCCCATTCTTCTTAAGTGTCCATACCACCGTAGTCGCTGGGTTCTTATAGCTTTCACTATATCCTCGCCTCCTAGTATGTTTCTTATTTCTAAATTCAAGAGCCTTTCATAATCTCCGTGCACTGTTTTCTTTGGTCCATAAATTCTTCTTACCATTGTTCTTTCAAATATTTTTAACATTTCTTCTTCCCTCTTTGTTAGGCTCATGGTTTCTGCCCCATATATCACCACTGTTCGAATTGCTGTTCTATATACTCGGATTTTCGTAACCCTGCTGATATTTTTGTTTTTTAAAATACTTTTGTTTTTATAATATGCTTTATGACCCGCTTGTATTCTGTTGGTAATTTCTATATTTCTTTCATTTTTGTTGTTAATTGTGACTCCCAGGTATTGAAAATTACTGACTATTTCAAAATTATAATTTCCGATTTTTATATTTCTTTCCTCTGTATCTTTGTTTTTCCTCTCTATTTTCATGTATTTAGTTTTCTCTTCATTTATTGTTAAGCCTCTTTTCACCGCTTCCTTTTCAATTTGTCTGGTTATGACATCTAAGGTTCTTTTGTCTCTTGCGAGCACCGCTAGGTCATCAGCATATGCTACTATCTGGACTGAATTGTTGGTGATCGTCCCATTGAGTTTGCACGTCTTAATTATGGCGTCTAATGTTATGTTAAAGAGCGTAGTTGACAGCTCATCTTCTTGTCTTACTCCTGCATTGTATTCGAATTCTTCTGTTGTTCCTTCCTGCGTTAATACGGATGCCTTTGATTCTTTCATCGTCATTTCCACGAGTCTTATTATCTTTCCAGGTACTTCTATATTCCTCATATCGTTTACTACTTCTGGCCTCTTAATACTGTCAAATGCTTGCTTGAAGTCAATAAAGAGGATATGCAGCCACATGTCATATTTATAGAATTTCTCGACTGTCTGAGTCACTATGTGTATGGCATCTACGGTAGATCTTCCTTTCCTAAAACCATTTTGATAATCCCCTATTTTTATATCTGTATGCTCTATCAATCGTTTATTTATCATTGTGGTCAAGATCTTATAAACTACATTTAGAAGAGTAATACCTCTGTAGTTTTCACAAACTTTTGGGTTTCCTTTTTTAAATATCGGAACAATTAACCATTTTTTCCATTCTTTAGGCATTGATTCTTTTATCCAAATCTGTTTAATCAGGTTATACAATCTTTGCTGTATGGCTGTCCCTCCATGTTTAATCAACTCATTAACTAGACAGTCTGTTCCCCCTGCTTTATTTTGTTTTAGTTGGCTTATCACTTCGTTAAATTCTTCTGCCGTTGGTATGTTTTGTTCAGGCCGTTCTTATTTTTCTTTACTGAGTAATCGTTTCGTTATTATCATGAGTTACAAACATTTAAGTGGCAGTGAAAAACGAAAAAATCAAAAATTAAGAGAACAAGAACGGCATGCAAAAAAAGATGCAATATTATCATATTTTACATCCCACAACAGTGCACAAAAAGGAAGTTCGGCCTCCCATCCTGTTGCTGATCAATTTATGGTGACTAGTGAAAGTCATAGTGAAAATAAAATGTGATGAAGGGCGGGTAGCAATCAAAGAAAATGATGACTCCACTGTTGATTTTCAAGTGACTTCACCTGGTACAAGTACATCTCCGTCATCTGCTATAGAAAACTCTTTTCCTAGCGATATAGCGGGTTGACCAAAACATTTAAATCTTGAATTTCAACAATATTTTATAAATAATATTCAACCGAATTAAAATATTGATAAAATTGGTATGGTGAGTGTGATACACAATTAGATAATAATAAAACCAGACATTTGCAAAGTGCGATTTTTTATAAAACGAAAGATAACGGAGAAAAAATTCTTCGCGAGTGGTTGGTGTACAGTCCTAAATGTTGCTGTGTTTATTCTTACGTTTGTAAACTGATTTATACGAAAATTGTTCTTCTAACTTTCGATGGGTATGACTGGAAAAATATCAAGAGGACAAGTTATTCAACATGAGCGATCTGCTGAGCATATTTTCTTAATTGGTACGTTAGTCAAGAGAAGTAGTACAGCAGGACAAATTGTAACATTAATGGAAAAAAAATATTTAGAAGAAAAGGAACATTGGAGAAATGTTCTTATGCGTCCCTTTGACGCACTAATGTGAAAATGTGTGTCCCTTTTTTTCGAAATCTTGAAAAAACTAGTTAATATTTTTGAAAAATTTTAACGCAGAATGAACGACTACATTATTACCGAGGGCCGAAAGTCCCTTAGAATAAATAAACAATTATTTTTGAATGAGACATTTGAAATTAAGAATCACACTAAATTTTCTCTTTTTTTTTTCACCCCTGTAACTGATTAAATAATCATTAAAGAAGTTTTCTAGACCAGGGCATTTAGCACTAAAAACACCCGAATAAATAATTTTTTAAATACAGCACCTAGATACCTGCAGTTTTTTGCATTACGTTCAGGATGACGCCAGGAAAAAAGTCTACTATTCAAAAATGGGTGGAAATGCATAATTGCACTGTAAAGTGCATAAAATGTATCCAAAATTGCATAAATATAAAAATAAAGTCAAAATCAGTATACTAAGGAACAAAATTTATTATTTGGGGGGCTTTTGGGGTCACTGAATACGATTACGCCATCAGAACTGACCTCCAGATCACCTGGTGCCCAAGGTCACTGCAAGAGACGTCATCTTCTGGAGTTTCGATGGTTTTTGGCATTAAATCGATGCAAACGCGTTACTCGCCGGTTTTAGGGGTCGCTAAGTATGAATATGCCATCAGAATTGACCTCCAGAGTACCTGGTGCCCAGGGTCGCTACTAAGGCACGTCATCTTCTGGAGTTTCAAGGGATTTCGGCACTAAATTGATGCAACTGGACTATTCGGGGGTTTTTGAGGTGGTTAAACACGAATCTGCCATCAGAACAGACTACTGGATCACCTGGTGACCAAGGTCACGGCAAGGGACGTCATCTTCTGGGGTTTCGAGGGTTTTCGGTATCAAATTGGTGCAAATGGATTACTCGGGGCGTTTTTGAGGTCGCTAAACACGGATATACCATCAGAATAGACCACCGGATTACCTAGTGCGCAATGTCACTGCAAGGGACGTCATCTTCTGGAGTTTCGAGGGCTTTCGGTGTTAAATTAATGCAAATGGATTAGTTACGGGTTTTTGGGGTCGCTAAACACGAATATGCGATAAGAATTGAACTCCGGAGGACCTGGTGCCCAAGATCGCTACTAAGGCACGTAAGCTTCTGGAGTTTCGAGTGTTTGCGGCATTAAATTGATGTAAACGGATTAATCACTGTTTTTTTGGGGTCGGTAAACACGAATATGTCATCAAAACTGAGATCCGGAGTACCTGGTGCCGAGGGTCGCTACTAGGATACGTCATCTTCTGGGGTTTCGAAGATTTTCGGCATTTAATTGGTGCAAACGGATTACTGGAGGGTTTTTGAGGTTGCTAAACACGAATATGCCATCAGAATCGACACCTTGTGCACCTGGTGCCCAAGGTCACTGCAGGAGACGTCATCTTCTGAAGTTTTGAGGGATTTCGGCATTAAATTAATGAAAATGGATTACTCGGAGTTTTTTAAAGTCGGTAAACATGATCATGCGATCAAAACAGTCCATCGTAGCACCTGGTGCCCGCGGTCACTGCAAGGGACGTCATCCTCTGGGCGAGGTATTTCGGTACTATATTGACGCAAACCGATTACTTAAAGGTTTTTGGGGTTGATGAACACGAATTTGCGATCAGAACAGACACCGGACCAGCTGGTACCTAGGGCACGCCATCTTCTTGAGTTTCGAAAGTTTTCGGTACTAAATTAATTCAAACGGATTTCTAATGGCTTTTTGGGTTGCTGAATACGAATACACCGTTAGAACACACACTGGAGCACCTGGTGCCCAAGGCACGCCTTCTGAAGTTGCGTGAGTTTTCGGTACCAAACTCATACAAACAAATTACTTTTGGGTTTTTGGGGTTGGTGAACACGAGTATGACTTAGATGAAGGATTCTGGAATATCTAGTGATTATGATGATCAATAATAACGCCAACGCATAATAACATTGTCATAAGAGAATATAGTAAATCGATCTGGAAATAAATAAAGAAAAAATATTGTCAGATATAAATAAAGTTTATATAAATTTTATATATACATAAGTAAGAAAATTGAATAGCACAGTCAGTCCCTTGCAGTGACCATGGTCACCAGGTACCCCATGGGTCTGTTCTAATGGCATATTCGTGTTTGGCGACCTCAAAAACCCCCCGAGTAAATCATTTGCATCCATTTTATGCCGAAAACCCTCGAAAATCCAGAAGATGACGTCCATTGCAGTGACCTTGAGCACCAGGTGATCCGGTGGTCTGTTATGATGGCATATTCGTGTTTAACGACTCAAAAACCCCCGAGTAATCCATTTTTATCAATTTAATGCCGAAATCTCTCAAACTCTGGATGAGGACGCCCCTTGCAGTGAACTTGGGCTCCAGGTGCACAGGGAGTCGGTTTTGATGGCATATTCGTATTTAACGACCTCAAAATCCCGTAAGTAATCCGTTTGCATCAATTTGATACCGAAAACCCTCGAAACTCCAGAAGATGACGTCCCTTGCAGTGACCTTGGGCACCAGGTGATCAAGAGGTCTGTTCTGATGGTATATTCGTGTTTACCCACCTCAAAAACCCCCTGAATAGTCCCGTTCATCAATTTAGTGCCGAAATCCCTCGAAACTCCAGAAGATGACGTGCCTTAGTAGCGACCCTGGGCACTAGGTACTCCGGAGGTCAATTCTGATGGCATATTCGTATTTAGCGACCCCTAAAAGCCGTGAGTAATCCGTTTGCATCGATTTAATGCCGAAAACCATCGAAACTCCAGAGGATGACGTCTCTTGCCATGACCTTGGGCACCAGGTGATCCAGAGGTCAGTTTTGATGGCGTAATCGTATTCAGTGACCCCAAAAACCCCCCAAATAATAAATTTTGTTCCTTAGTATACTGATTTTGACTTTATTTTTATATTTATGCAATTTTGGATGCATTTTATGCACTTTACAGTGCAGTTATGCATTTCCATTTATTTTTTTATAGTAGACTTTTTTCCTGACGTCATCCTGAACATAGTGCAAAAAAACTGCAAGTCTCTAAGTGTTGTATTTAAAAAATTATTTATTTTGTGCTAAATGCCCTAGTCTATTCAGGGACTTTCGGCCCTCAGTAATAACCTAATCATTCTGCGTTTAAATCTTTTAAAAATACTCATTAGTTTTCTCAGGATTCGAAAAAAAATTAATGCATTTAAAATGCATTGGAGCCGAAATTTGCGCCTATTCTCTTAAATGTTGGCAAAAATTGCTTTTATTAATTTCTTTTTAATAAACTCATGTTGTATGATTAAATATAGATATCAACCCCACCGTTATCCAAGGTTTTATTTTTGCTATTATTTTTTTATTTAAGCTTTTTATCTCCCTAGGGGTTTGTATGTAATTATCTAACTTATTTATAAATGTATCATACATATTTGAGAATCTATTTTGTTCATTTCTCAAAAGCTGTTTTAGTTTTATGATAGGTATTACGGTTTTTAATTATGACTGGAGATTTAGATGAAAATTTTTGAGTTTCATTATTTATAAAAACAGCTGGAGTAAAGTGATCAGTCATGTCAGTATGAAAAACGATAGGTTTCATATTAATTTACTGTTTTAAATTAGTTTAAGTTTTTATAAATATATGATGATTTATATTTAATGTTTATTAAAAACTTTTGATATACAATGTGTGTTTTTATTGGACGGGGGGGGCGCATCCCAACTGGAACCAGGGTCCGCTGATCTATCGGTACGCTACTGGTGCGCCCCCCATATGGAGTTCGCCCTAGGGAGTCATAAATGATGATTTGTTTTTGCAGGATTGTTTTATAAAAATACTTACAATGTACTGGTAATATTGTCCGACAAATTTTTAAGGGTACTTCAGTTGTCGGACGCACCAAAGTTTAGAAACCCCTAAAGTTGTTCGACTCCACATGAATAACTTAATTAAAAAGTCTTACAAGGGAGATATTATTTTTTTTAAGTGTGAACCCAAGGTCTACTATGAATTCGATCGTCCTTTCTTTTAAATCACAAACCTATGAAATTGGATCTTTTAGATATTTTTCTCAAATTTGGTATAAATTTTTCTTTTAAGTAATGGTTTAATAATTATTGTAGTTCATTCACTGTGTATAACGTATAGGTACATGCTCTTTGTAAAATATTATATTATTTTTTCCGGAATACCTAATTTTCTTAATTTAAAGATAAATTCGGTATGTAAGGTGATAAAATTGTGACTAAATCAGTAAGAAATGCTGGTGGAAATAGGAGTACATTATTAAAAAAAGAACACTGGAATATATTCCAAACAATGAAACTATTATACTGTAGGTAAATATTAATGTCACAGATAAAACTCTTCTTTTGTTCCATTTAGGTATGTAGTTTTTCACAATTTTATTTAGAAAATAAAGATTTTATAAAGTACAACTACTTACCGTTAATATTATCATCATTCACTATTAGAATAAAACATTTCCGATGTTTAGAAACAAACAAACAAGAATAAACTGTATACTACTTTAATTTATAAATTAAATAACGTTTCTTAATTGGAACAATCGCAAATTATGTTCACGGTTGGCGGTCAGTTACGGTGGAACAGGTTTTGCGCGTGCGTCATTGTATCGACCTGTTTTGACAGCAATATTGAGACGAATGTACTGTTGCAGATTTCTTGCGATAGATTAAAATACCAGGGAAATAAAAAAATCGATTAAACAAAAGAATAGCTCTGATTTTATATTTATGTATAATAGGCCAGTAAGGATCTGTGAAAAAACGTCTATTTTTGGATGTGAAAGGTGGCATTCGGATTTTTGCAGATAAAATTAGGTGACACCTTCAGTAATAATAATTGACTTATGCTCCTTCTCAAATATGCCCGGAACAATAATAAAAAAATTAAAATATTTAAAAATTTCGAAAAACGTCGATATTTTTCTGCTTTCTTTGCTTATAACTTTAAAACGATTCGTTTTGGAACAAAGTCGTAGAGAAATAAAATAAAGATAATTGAATTTTGTATGATATATGACTAGTCAAAAATGTCTTAACGTATTACCTTTTCTGCAATATAGCAATAAATACAAAAAAGGGGGCAAAATACGCCTGTTGTTATTCAATGTTTTTAACCACTTTGGTGGCACTTAGAACCTTAGTAATTCGCTTAGGAAATTCTTTGTAACATACTTAAACCGTATACCAAATTTCATTAAAATAGATTTTGCATAATAAATGTTCAATCTAAAAGTTTTTAAAAAAGTTCAAATTTTTTAAAACCTTTCTGAACAAAAAGTAGACCATTTAGAAGTTGTCTAATTTTTTTACATATAAAGAGGTGCTCTACCTATCTAATACACTTTTCAGAATTAAAATCGGACTATTTAAGGGGCCTCAGCAATGTTTTAAACTTATGAACAATTTTTTGGCTTATAAAAAAATAGCTTTGTTTAATAATAAAAAAATTAATTTTTAGCAATGCAAATAATTAAAACCGGTATAATTTGACTTAAACTTTCAAATGCTGTCAGCAGAATTGCTATTTTATTTTTTAATCAAAAGTTATTCGCGTTCAAAAATTGCAATTTTTCGAATTTTTGAAAGTTCCACTGCGTTTATCTCGAAAACTATGCATTCTACGAAAAAACTTGTAAGAACATTTCTTGCTTAGAATTATCCAGGAAATACAAAAAAAGTTTTATTTTGCAAAAAATCGATGTTATGTAATTCCTCAAGTTCTTTGTTTATAACAATCTTATCGACATCCGGATCAACTGTTAGCCAAAAAAATTGTGTTCTACGGGTCAAAAAATACATAAAAATCTTGGGTAAGTCCATCTAAATAAAGAAGCCCGTAGCACCCCCTCCTGGCCACAGGACTAATTTGTTTATAAGCCAAAAAATTGTTTATAAATTTAAAACATTGCTGAGGCTGTTTAAACAATCCGATTTCAATTCTGTAAAGTGCATTAGATAGGTGGAATGCTTCTTTATATGTAAAAAAATTGACAAATCTTTGTATGTGCTAGTTTTTGTTGTGCAAGATTTTAAAAAATTTTAATTTAAAAAAAAAAGTTTAGATTGCAAAATTATTATTCAGAATCTAGTAAGTCAATTTTAATGAAATTTGTTGTACGGTTTTAGCACATTACAAAAATTTTCTAAGCGAATTAGGAAGGTTCCAAGTGTAACCTAAGTGATGGAAAATCATTGAATATGGACAGGCTTGTTTTGCCCCCTTATTTTATATTTATTGCTATTTTGCAGCAAGGGTGATAAATTAAGACATTTTTAACCAATCGCATCTGATAGAAAATTTAATTATCTTTGTTTTATTCCTATACGACTTTGTTTCAAAATGAATCGTTTTAAAGTTATAACCAAAAAAAAATAGGAAAAAAAACGAAATTTTTTGAAATTTTTAAATATTTTATTTTTTTTATTAATGTTCCGGGCATATTTGAGAAGGAGCATAAATCAATTATTATTAAAGAAGTTATCAGCTAAATTTATCCGCAAAAATCTGAATGCCACCTCTCACAACATTACTGCTCTATAAAGGATTAGATAATTAAATAGGCATGAACTCGACCAATTGGTTATACAGGGTGAGGCAGATAACTGGCCTATTAGAAATATCTCGAGAACTAAAGGCAATAGAATCATGAAAATTAAAATAAGGGGGTTTTGAAGGATGATCTATTAAATGAAAATATTTTCATCTCTTTGCAACTTCCGGTTATACCGGAAGTTACTTATAACTTCGTTTTTTTAAATGGGACACCCTGTATATTTTTACATTTTTGGATTCTCTTCGATGTCTTCTTTCTTAAAATATAAGGTTTTGTAATATTATACAGGGTATTTTAAAAGATAATTACGTTTTTTTTATTAATTTCGTAGCAACATTCACACCCTGTAGAATTGTAGTAGTTTGACATCTAAAACTCTACTTACGTTCAAATGATTTTTAATATACTCTACTATTGTTAAGAATCATTAGTATAGCTAAATTTTTAATTTTAGTATACAGGGTTGGTCGAAACTCGGAATGAGTATTTTCTGAGTTTTCTTAAATGGAACACCCTGTATTTTAGTATTGTAATGAAATGATATTTTATGGTACTTTTTTATTTCTTAAGCATTCTCTATACCTAACTGCTTTAATTTGTGCTTAATTGTTAATCGCACCAACAATCTTAACTAAGTAGGTATTTCGATAGCTAAACCATTATTGGTAATTTTAAGGACCAGTCTGGATTAATATGTATTTATTTCTGAAAAATTATTTGGGTTTGAGTATTTTCACGGCCAACCTAATAAAATTTTACGTATTTTTTGTTGCAATTAATGTTTAGCTTGAATCACCAATAACTCACAAATTAAAGCAGTTAGGTATAGGGAATGCTTAAGAAATAAAAAGTACTATAAAATATCATTTCACTACAATACAAAAATACAGGGTGTTCCATTCAAGAAAACTCAGAAAATACTCATTCCGAGTTTCGACCAACCCTGTATACTAAAATTAAAAATTTAGCTATACTAATGATTCTTAACAATAGTAGAGTATATTAAAAATCATTTGAACGTAAGTAGAGTTTTAGATGTCAAACTACTACAATTCTACAGGGTGTGAATGTTGCTACGAAATTAATAAAAAAAACGTAATTATCTTTTAAAATACCCTGTATAATATTACAAAACCTTATATTTTAAGAAAGAAGACATCGAAGAGAATCCAAAAATGTAAAAATATACAGGGTGTCCCATTTAAAAAAACGAAGTTATAAGTAACTTCCGGTATAACCGGAAGTTGCAAAGAGATGAAAATATTTTCATTTAATAGATCATCCTTCAAAACCCCCTTATTTTAATTTTCATGATTCTATTGCCTTTAGTTCTCGAGATATTTCTAATAGGCCAGTTATCTGCCTCACCCTGTATAACCAATTGGTCGAGTTCATGCGTCGAGTTCATGCCTATTTAATTATCTAATCCTTTATAGAGCAGTAATGTTGTGAGAGGTGGCATTCAGATTTTTGCGGATAAATTTAGCTGATAACTTCTTTAATAATAATTGATTTATGCTCCTTCTCAAATATGCCCGGAACATTAATAAAAAAAATAAAATATTTAAAAATTTCAAAAAATTTCGTTTTTTTTTTCTATTTTTTTTTTGTTTATAACTTTAAAACGATTCATTTTGAAACAAAGTCGTATAGGAATAAAACAAAGATAATTAAATTTTCTATCAGATGCGATTGGTTAAAAATGTCTTAATTTATCACCCTTGCTGCAAAATAGCAATAGAGTATATTAAAAATCATTTGAACGTAAGTAGAGTTTTAGATGTCAAACTACTACAATTCTACAGGGTGTGAATATTGCTACGAAATTAATTAAAAAGCGTAATTATCTTTTAAAATACCCTGTATAATATTACAAAACCTTATATTTTAAGAAAGAAGACATCAAAGAGAATCCAAAAATGTAAAAATATACAGGGTGTCCTATTTAAAAAAACGAAGTTATAAGCAACTTCCGGTATAACCGGAAGTTGCAAAGAGATGAAAATATTTTCATTTAATAGATCATCCTTCAAAACCCCTTTATTCCAATTTTAATAACTCTGTTGCCTTTAGTTCTCGAGATATTTCTAATAGGCCAGTTATCTGCCTCACCCTATATAGTCGAAGCAATAAAGCACTGAACCTCCGAAAAAAAAAACGACAATAGGGATCTTAATAATTCTTTTTGCATTCGATTCGTGAATGAACCAGGAAACTTTGTGACCCAGAGCCATGATATAATATTGAAAAACTGCATACAAAAATGCATTCTTAAAGTGCATCTCAAACAGACAATAAAAAAATTCAGAACTCGTCAATTATCCACGGAAATAAGTTCAATTTTGTTACTCGGGGGTTTTTGGTGTCGCTGAAGACGAATATGACATCGAAAGTGATCTCCGGAGTACCCGATGCCCAGGGTACCTATTGTTTACCTCGTCTTGTAGAGGTTTCGGCAAAAAATTTATTAAAAAATTAGTCAAAAATAATTACTCGGGGGTTTTTGAGGTCGCTAACGACGAATATGACATCGGAAGTGATCCCTGGAATACCTGGAGCCCAGGGCAGAGTTGGGTCGGATACTGAAAAAAAGTATCCGGATACCGGATACGGATACTCAAAATGTATCCGGATACTTTTTAAAAAAGTACGAATACTTTCATTTAAAAATGTATTCGGATACAAGTATCCGGATATTTTTTTCGGATACTTCCTAGGATACTTTGAAGAATACTTTTTTAAGAAGGACATAAATTATTACAATTAGAACTATGTGATGTGCATGTATTTTTAATCTATTATATAATAATAAAAATACATTAAATGATGGAGAAGGAAATCAGAAAGTACTCAAAATTTGTTTATTGCTTATGAATAATAAAACTAGAACATAAACTTATAAGGAAACATTAAATTAAAATAAAAACGTACTAATACAGAAAGTATTCCAATTGTTGACGAAGTCAGAAGTGAAGTGCCTTTGAATTTGCCTTTGTAAGTACCAATACCTTAAAGTGTTCATCGCTTAAAGCTTTTCTTTTAGGCATATCAATCATAGTTGCAAAAGAGAAAAGTCTTTCAACTGGTGCTGACGAAGGTAAGCATGTGTTGTACTTTATTGACACCCTTTTTGAGATTGGGTATTCATTTAAGATGTTCAAATTGGTTCTTTTGTCCTCCAAATATCTTAACAACTCCAACTGTACTTTTGAAGTTTTATTATTGATGCTGGAACCCTGTTCATTCTGTGTATAATTAATAGTACAGCTGTTGTCCACTTGCTGGTCTCGAAAATTGCTAAAATCAAAAAAGTCATCCAAATTTTGATCTCCACTTTCATCTGATTCATTGCAACTTTCCAATTCCATTTTTGTTTTAGCGACAGTTATAATGCATTTTTTTTATATCTTCTATAGTTTTTTTTGGGAATTTTTACGACATTGTACCACTTAAGCTTAAATTTAGGAAGAAGAACTGCAGCTATAATTGGATCTTCCCATTCCAAATTTAAAATGTTTGCAAAACGAGTATTTAAGCTTTTAATGCACATTTTTGCTAGATGTTCTCCTCCATATTTTAAACTTTTTAGGGGGTGAACTTATTTGTACTTGTAGGTACACTAAAATAAAATTATAAATATTAAGATGTACTTTATTATAATCCGAAAAATAATTTCTTCTAATTATACAGGGTACAAAAAGGGGTTCTTGAAAAGAGAGATATAGAAAATATAAAAAATAAATGTAAGTAATTAATTAAACAACGTACTTATGAAGATTTATAACTGATTAGGTAAAAAAAAGCTCCATTAGCTATATAATAATATATTATAACGGTGACGAGTACGAAAAATGGGATTTAACATATTTTACGACACATCTGGATTGAAGGAATGGCAGTGTTGTGTCTACGTTAGCTGCATTATCGGCGGGCGATAAATATTTAAAAGTATCCGAGTATCAAAAAAGTATCCGGATGCCGGATACTTTAAAATTTGATCACGGATACGGATACCGGATACAAAATTTAAAAAGTATCCGGATACAGCTTTCGGATACATAAAAAGTATCCGGATATTGTATCCGGATACAGAAGTATCCGGATACTACCCAGCTCTGGCCCAGGGTACATACTTTTTCTGAAGTTTTCGGCAAATTCATTAAAAAATTAGCCAAAAATCATAACTCGGTGGTTTTTGGGTTACTGACGACGAAAATGACATCGGTAGGGATCTACGGAGTACCTGGTACCCAGGGTACCTACTGTTTACCTCATTTTCTGGAGTTTTCGGCAAATTCATTAAAAAATTAGCCAAAAATCTTAACTCGGTGGTTTTTGGGTTGTTGACGACGAATATGACATCGGAAGTGATCTACGGAGTACTTGGTAACCAGGGTACCTACTGTTTACCTCATTTTCTGGAGTTTTCGGCCAAAATTAAAAAACTAGTCAAAATTCATTACTCGGGGAGTTTGTGGGGCCTCTGACGACGAATATGACATCGGAAGTGATCTCCGGAGTACCTGGTGCCCAGGGTACCTACTGTTTATCTCGTGACTAATGATTTTTGACTAATTTTTTAATGAATTGGCCGAAAACACCAGAAACCGAGGTAAACAGTGTGTACCCTGTGTACCAGGTACTCCGTAGATCACTTCCGATGTCATATTCGTCGTCAGGGACACAAAAAGCCACAAGTATAAATTTTTGACTAATGTTTTATTAAATTTTTTCCCGAAAACTCCACAAGACGAGGTAAGCAGTAGGTACCCTGGACACTAGGTACTCAGGAGATCACTTCCGATGTCATATTCGTTTTCAGCGACGCAAAAAACTCCCGAGTAACAAAGTTGAACTCATTTCCGCCGATAATTGACGAGTTCTGATTTTTTTTATTGTCTGTTTGAGATGCAGTTTAAGAATGCATTTTTTGTATGTAGTTTTTCAATATTATATGGCTCTGGGTCACAAAACTACCGGGCGCATTCACGAATCGAATGCAAAAAAATGATTAAAATCCGTCTTGTCGTTTTTTTTTTCGGAGGTAAAGCCGATTTTAGTACTTGCCTAATTGCTTTGATTGCTTTGCCTAATAAAATAAAATTTATTTTCTATTTCCGTGTGAAATTCGAAGGGCAGTCAATGAGGATCTTTATTCCATCGTACTACATCGATTTACTTGATATTTTCACAGTAAGTAGTAAATAGCTCAAGAAACGAGGTCTACCTATATACTATGGCGTTTTTATCTTGGGGGCGGTTCAAACCCCTTCAAGGGGGTCGAAAATTTTTTGGTCAAAATAACCACTGAAGTGGCTAGGGAACCCAATTATAAGCAAAAACTGTTCTATATATTTTTTAAACTACTTCTTGAGATATTCGTGGTTGAAAATTGACGATTTTCATTGAAAAACACCTTTTCGGACGGTTTTCTGGGAATACCTTGAAAACTATGCATCTAACTAAAAAAATTATATGAAACATTTTTGTACCCTATAAAAAGGCAAAGAGGTTCGTCCATGCATAAATCAACTAGTTATAATACAAAAAGAGATATGGTAGGTGAAATGAGTTTGTTTTTTTGGTGCATGCTCAAATCGGTGTATTCAACTTGAAATAACAAAGAAACAGTCGATTTTACGTGTATAATGCTACCAATATGTTTTGTAGTGCTTGAAAAGACATTTAAAAAGGGCAATATTAAATGTGGATTAGATTCAAACTAAGCGAGATATACTGCAAAAAAATTGATGACTAATGTATTAAAAAAAAAATGAGAAGTATATTTAACCCCTCATCCACCAGAATTTAAATTCATCGATTTCCGTCTACAATACCTGTTACTATATAGTGTTATTTCTATGCTCAAAAAGTTGGACGGGTTTAAAATGAATGGTTTTTGAAAAAAATAATATCCAATTATGGAGCACATTTTTAATGTTTCTTTAAAATCTTCCTTTTTCTCCACGTAACTCGAAAATTCTAAAATTTAAGAAAAAAAGATACCACACAAAAACGCAGTGCTTTTTTAGGAAAAAATTTTGTTTTTGTTGTTAATTACTGTATCTCCTATCATTTTCAAGTTCTTCTTCTTCTTCTTCAGCCTTCAGTAATCCAACTTTGGACATAGGCCTCCCCAATTCAATCCAGTGTTGTCTATTTTGCGCCACCTGTTTCCAGTTGTGTCCTCCAAACTTCTTTATGTCATCGACCCATCTCATTTGTGGCCTTCCTCTACTTCTTCTTCCTAACCACGGTCTCCATTGTTGTAGTTCGTGATTCCATCTTTTATCCTTCAGTCGGGCATTGTGTCCTGCGAAGCTCCAATTTAATTAGGCAGAATGTTCTCCTGCGTCTTTTACTTTGGTTTTGCTTCTAATCCATGTATTTGTTTTTTTGTCTATGAGCCTCACCCCGAGCGTTGATCTTTCCATCACACTCTGTGCCTTTCAAAGGCGGATCCAGAACCGATTTTCGGGAGGGGCCACGAACTTTTTTGGGGGATAAGTACCGGGAGGCCTGGGAGTAATTTTAAAAAATTAGGGTTGCTATGGTGAGTTTTAAGGCACTTTTCACAACACTTTTGAGTGCCATAAAGATATTTAAAACTTTCAAAGATATTCATGAATCTTTATTACAGTATTATTAAAGTCAGTACCGATTCCTACAAATTTCTTCGGATCCAAGTGCAGTTCTTGTAACAACTTTAATACTATTTTTCCCAATGCTACTCCTGTCAGGCCTTGTTTCCCTCTTTTTTGATTTTCACTAATTATTTTTATGTTCTCATAAGCGTCAATGAAAAGTCTTCACGCATGTTGATATTGTTTATGTATCTCAAATTTAGATAGCTCTTATACGTGGGGTACGTCGGTCGTTTATTAAAGTACCTAATAATTTGCACTTTCACCCTGATTCATTACTTGTTTAATTATTTCTTTACCACAAAATGTTATCAATTGATTTTTACTTGTGCTACTAATGTATGTTGCTCATGAAGATGCTGTGGATAGGTGTTGTTTAAGAGTCTTATCTCCTGATGCGATTTTAAACCTTAACAATTCCTCTCATTGATAGGTCCGGCATTTTCGTCCAGAAGCAGAAGGTCATCATCGCGATGGTCTCTTTGAGGAATATTTTGTCGACTTAAAAACACTATGGACTCTACTATTGGTCGTGGTCTTTCTCTATTTTCTTGTATCTGTTTAGATCTCTGAGAGTTATCTGGTTAATAACGGGCTTTTGCGGGTTGCGATAACTTTGTAGAAAATCCACACTCAACGAAAAAGGTACGTAATATCAATAAAAATGTTAATTCAGACAACAAACGCAATACTTAAAATTTGTCCAATTCTTGGTTTTATTGGAACAACAAAGCGATGTTCATCAATTCATTATTTTCGTTAGTTGAGCCAATGTATTACGTTTATTGAATGGATGAACATTCATTATGTATATCATAATATCATAAATAATTACTGGCCCAAAAAATTTATTTGAAAATTCGAGATTTTGTTGGGAAAACCCACATTTTCTGAGAAAAATTTTCGTCGGAGCAAATCGGGAAAAACATGCCTCTATGTAGAATTAAATTGGGGTGAATTTTTATTTGAGTATTTTTGGTGTAAAGTTAAAATCGTCGGAGTTATAGAGCAATAATTGAAAAAAAATACGATTTGTCGGCGCCATTTTGTTTATAAAAAAAGTAGCACACTATCTGTGGACTTTGCATACCTATATTAATAATATATAAGATCTTATAATTCGATTAAAGCAATAAAATTGCTGGTAAATAACCTTTCTTTGTACTTTACTAATTAGACCAACGTATTATAACTATTTTTTTCAAAATTTAAAGATTATGCAAAAAAAAAGAAAAATTTATATTTTGTCGATAAAATATTAAACAAGCATCTCATCTTTATAATCTTTATAAGTTTAATCGATGTATCATGATTATTTTGGTTATTATTGCGATCGTAAATTGTTAATTAACAATTGAATTGTTGCTAAAATATTCGTTTAATTTTCACCGGCTTCTGGAATTACAATCTATACCAAGAAATCTTTGATGTCACTAAGTTATTTAATTATTGATTAATAATTAATTACCTAAAACTTTATTTGAAAATTATAGTTTTTGTTAGGAAAACTTTGTAGAAAATCCACACTCAACGAAAAAGATACGTAATATCAATAAAAATGTTAATTCAGACAACAAACGCAATACTTGAAATTTGTCAAATTCTTGGTTTTATTGGAACAACAAAGCGATGTTCATCAATTCATTATTTTCGTTAGTTGAGCCAATGTATTACGTTTATTGAATGGATGAACATTCATTATGTATATCATAATATCATTTTATTAGTATTACGAACTCTGTTCACTGAGTCAACGAACACTATTTATTGAAACAACAACGTCGTTAATTGACCGACGAAGACTATTCGTTGTGTCAATAACAGTGTTATTTCTCCTAACGTATTTCGTTTATTTCTACAATTATTTCCATTTATTGTTACAATTAATTCCGTCCATTCCCACAATAAATACGGTTTTTCTTAAAATAATTCTATTCATTCTAACAATCAATTTCGTTCATACTATGAACGTACTTTATATTAATAATGACTGAATGCATTAGCATTAATTGATTAATAATAATTTGTTAAATCCCCCTTTTTTGTCCTTAATCTAATGGACTTTACACTGTGATTTCTCATATGATTTCACTTATACAGTGCACTGGAATAAGTGTTGCACTCTCCCACCCCCTTATTAATTTATTTATTTTTAGCACATAAGCAAAACGCTCGGACAGGTCGATTTTTAAAATAATCAAAGTATATTATAACATCAATATTTCGAACTTTACACGATCCCTCTTCAGGTGATAGGCGTAACTTTGATTTTTTTTTAATGGGAAAGTACGTCATGTGACAGCTCATTTAAAAGCGTTTGAAATAGTGATTCCAAAAATGTATAACACTTTAATCCTTTTTGAGGGCGCAGGTGCAAAATTTTGATCGAATTATTTTTAAACGCATTCACTTTTTTTTGGATCCTGAGAAAACTAATAAGTATTTTTGAAAAATTTAAACGCAGAATAAAAGATTACATTATTACCGAGGGCAGAAGGTCCCTTAGAATAAACAAAAAGTTTCTTTTGAATGGTACATTTGAAATTAAAAATCATACTAAA
Organism: Diabrotica virgifera virgifera; assembly: GCF_917563875.1. Lineage (NCBI taxonomy): Eukaryota > Metazoa > Arthropoda > Insecta > Coleoptera > Chrysomelidae > Diabrotica > Diabrotica virgifera. The sequence continues at coordinate 63,919,472 of NC_065443.1, read as the reverse complement.
TTTTCTCTTTTTCGCCCCTGTGACTTATTAAAATAATCATTATAGTAGTTCTCAGGGACTTCAGACCCTCGATAATACTGTAATATTTTTTTTTGCGTTTAAATTTTCAAAATATTTCACGATAAGAGACACACGAAAACTTCCTTCTACTACGGACTACACTTGGAAACGAAATTAAATTATTATTCAGCACTTCGGTAGAGGTAACAGCATTGTTTAACAAGGAATTATTTTTTAAACTTTTTTAAACACAGAGAAGCTAGGAGTATCACGATAAAGAAAAGCCGTGACATTTCAAATGGTCAAGCAAAACAACTACGATTATTGTCACAATGCACGCATTGATTGTGGGTATTAAACGCAGTAGTAGATTGATTAATGCATTTGTTGTCACAACAATCAGTTTACATCTATACAATAATCATATATTACTCTATATTAACACCATTTTTACATTGTTTTAATGAAATCTGTACGTTGTCGCGATAAACCAAGGTAATTGCTTGTCATGTACGAAATCAAGAAAGTGAGTTGCTGCCACAATTAACATTATTTATTAAATATACGAAACTAAGTTATTGGATGAATAAATTGAGTGTTATTGATTAATGTACTCCAGTTATTTTCACAATTATTATTCAATCATTGTGACAATAACCAAATACATTCGTCAATGTCTAAAAGTTCGTTGAAACAACAAATTAAATTGTTGTTACAATGAAATCCTATTCAATAATTACTGATAATCAATATTACGAACTAAATTTTTTTGAGTGCAGCCTAACCTGAACGCACTCCTTGTGGTATGATGTTTTATCTTGGGTTTGTATGGCTCTGTCTTTGCCCATAAGTTTGCCGAAAAAGTTTAAAGGTTTCGTGACAATGCTTTGAGCTGTCATCACTTTATTTTGACCATATTTTTTATTAGAAAAATAAAACGCAATACTTGCAAAACAATCCCTTTTGAATATGCGAAAGTACCAACCAACTTTGTTCTAAGTGCTGGTGAGCCTGACCCAAGTGTAAGTCTTCATTTATTTTTTATTCTTTGTATGTACAAAATATGGAAATTGGTACTATTTTGATGGATGCCAAGGCCGTTCTAACAATTGGCACTTTGTAAAATGATCAACATTTTGATTTAAAAAACATCTTCTTCTTCTTCTTGACTGGCTTTACAACTCGGGGTGAGTCTTCGCCGCATCCACTATGGCCCTCCATCGTCTGCGATCTTGCGCTTCGATTTGCCATTGTTGTACCCCAATCCTAGATAGATCGGTTTCAACATCATCCTCAACATCTTTTTCTGGGACGGCCCACTGATCTTCTACCGTCTGGTCTCTCGAAGAACACTGTCTTTAGCACTCTGTCTTAAAAAACATCCTATGTCATTATTGAATCTTCGGTTACTGCTTTTGTTCAATTCCAGTTCAGAAGACATATTTATCCCCTGTTTTATACATATTATATGTGTTTGAAACTAAAAACATTTGAACTGCAAATATTTAAATTTCTATTTTTTTTTAATTCTCGGGAGGGGCCATGGCCCCCATGGCCCCCTCCCTGGATCCGCCCTTGGTGCCTTTACTATTTTGTCCACATTGGCCTTGGTGAGTGTCCACGTCTGTGAACCATACGTAAGTATAGGGAGAATACACTGACAACTCTGGTTGTCAAATATTGTTCTATTTTAGTGTTTTTCAAGATCCAACTCAGTTTTCCAAATCCTACCAACGCTAACCTTATTCTTCTAGTAATTTCGAAAGTTTGATTTTCTTTGTTCTTCTCTTCTTAAAGTACATATCCGTTCCGGATGTTGGAGATCATCATGGCTATCTTGACTTTGTTTACCGCAGCGCGGAACAGTTCAGTGGTAGTGCTGTTATACCACTTTCGTAAATTTTGAAGCCAGGAAATGCGTCTTCATCCCGGTCCTCTTTTACCATTTAGGTACCTTCCCTTGGAGACTCAGTTGGAGAAGGCCGTAACGTTCTTGATTTCTCATTACATGTCCTAGATATTCTAATTTTTTTGTTTTGATGGTTATGATAATTTCACACTCTTTCCCCATTCTACGCAGGGCTTCCACATTAGTAATTCGGTCAACCCAGGATATACGTAAGATGCGCCTATAACACCACATTTCGAAAGCTTCGAGCCGATTCATAGATGTAACAGTTAGTGACCACGCTTCCATTCCGTAGAGCAGAACTGTGAATATGTAGCATTTCAACAGACGGTATTTTGTTTTTAATGATATGTCTCGACTGTTGAAAATGGGTCTCATTCTAACGTATGCTGTTTTCGGTTTTATTATTCGCTGTTTAATTTCTGTTGAGTGGTCCCATTGGCTATTTAAATTCGTACCCAGACATGTATATTGCTCAACTCTTTCAATATTCTGTTGGTTGAATGTAAGTTGAGCGTTTAATATTGGCTTTTTACTAATTGTCATAAATTTGGTCTTCTTTATGTTAAGAGCTAGTCCGTATCTGTTGCTGACTTCTGTTATACGATTTGTTAATATCTCTAAATCATTCAGATTATCGGCAAAAACTATGGTGTCATCTGCATATCTAATGTTATTCAACCATTCACCATTTATTAATACTCCTTTCGCACAACCGTCTAAAGCTTCCTTAAATACCCAATCAGAGTAAATATTGAATAGTAGTGGAGATAAAATACAGCCCTGTCGTACTCCTCGTTCTATTGCAATTTTATCAGTTAACTGGTCTTCTATTTTGATTTTGGCCGTTTGATTGTAATAAATGTTTCTGATAATTCTTAGATCTTTGTTGTCAATTCCAATTTCTTGCATTAGAGTTAACAATTTGTCATGTTTTACTCTGTCAAATGCTTTCTGGTAATCTATAAAGCATAGGTATATATCACAATTTACATCCCTGCATCTCTGAAATAGCACTTGCACAGCAAAAAGGGCCACCCGTGTTCCCAGAGCATCACGAAATCCGAATTCTGTTCTTGTTCCGAAATGGCTCATAAGGCTTATAATTCTATAGTCTTCGCACTTTCTCGCATTGGGTTTTTTTGGAAGATTTATAAAAGTTGATTCTAGCCATTTTTGGGGAATTATGCCTGTGTCACATATATTGTTAAATATATTTGTCAACCATTTTATGCCGTCGTAGTCCATAAGTTTTAAGAATTCGGAATGAAAATGATCAGGGCCTACTGATTTACCATCTTTGGTACTTTTGAATTTTGATGGCATACGTTACTTCTTCAACTGTAAGTGGAGGTCCAGATTCGTAATTGATGTTTGTTGTGATGCCAGTGTTACTTCGTATATCTTGAAAAGTTTTTTCCCCGTATTTAATCCAAATATTCCTTTTCTGTTCTATTTACAATACTATGTTTCCCTGATTATCTTTTAACTTTTCTTTGTTAACTTTCATTATCTGTCCCAGGTAGATGTATTCGCTTACTGTTTCTAAATCTATGTCGTTCAACGTTATTTTTGTACCTAATGTTCGGTGTATTCGTCATTACTTTTGTTTTTTCCAAGTTCATCTTAAGACCTACTTTTTCCGAAGCTTGAAATAGTTGCGTCATCATGGTCTGTAATTCTTCTAAACTTGTAGCGAATATATTATAATGTCGTCAGCATATCTCAAATGACTCAGTTTTCTTCCATTAACATTTATTTCTCTATCTACCCAGTTAATGTCTTTGAACACGTCTTCAAGTTCCAGTGTGAACAGCTTTGGTGAAATAACGTCTCCCTGGCGAACTCCTCTGTTGATTGGTATAGCTTTGGTTTTTTTTTTCATGTTACATGGAGAAAAAGGAAGATTTTTAAGAGAATTTAAAAATTCGCTCTACAATTTGATCTTATTTTTTTCAATAACCATTCATTTTAAACCCTTCCAACTTTTTGAACATAGAAATAACACTATAGTAAAAGGTATTGTAATAGAAGGAACATGATTCATTTAAATTGTAGTGGATGAGGGGTTAAATATAATTCTCATTTTTTCTTAAAATACATTAGTCATAAATATTTTTTGCAGCATATCTCGCTTAGTTTGAATGTAATCTACATTTAATATTGTTCATTTTAAAGCACTTTTCAAGCACTACAAAAGGTATTAGAAGCATTATACCCCTAAAATCGAACGTTTCTCTGTTATTTCAAGTCGAATACTCCGATTTGAGCATACACCAAAAAAAAAACAAGCTATGTTCACCTACCATATCTCTTTTTATATTATAACTAGAAGATTTGTGATGGAAAGAATCACTTCATTTTCTTATAAGCTATAAAAACGTTTCATACAGTTTTTTTAGTAAGATGCATAATTTTCAAGGTATTCTCAAAAAAACCATCCTAAAAGGTGTCATTTTTCAATAAAAATGGCCAATTTTCAACCACGAATAACTTAAAAATTATTGACTTTTCAAAAAATAATTATATAACAGTTTTCGCTTATAGGTCTCGATCCCGCGTATGAAAAAAACAGTTGATTAATAGCAAGCTGAAAATTTGTTAATAGCTTAAGGGTGTCTAGTCGGACAAACTTTAATATATGGGAACACTGGAACAGGGGAAGTTTTAATTGTGGAACAGGTTAAAAATTTGGAACGGTCAGACCACGAAAACGGCACATGTATTTTGTTCGACAGAACAGACTTAAACTCTACGAACAGAGATTAAACTCTCATGCAAAAATCAGACTGCTATTTATCACCAAATGGGCGTTTTAATGAGTGGAACATGTAGAATATGTCAAATGACAGGAATTATGACAGGTGATAAATAGCAGTCTGATTTTTGCATGAGAGTTTAATCTCTGTTCGGAGAGTTTAAGTCTGTTCTGTCGGACAAAATAAATGTGCCGTTTTCGTGGTCTGACCGTTCCAAATTTTTAACCTGTTCCACAATTAAAACTGCCCCTGTTACAGTGTTCCCATATATAAAAGTTTATCCGACTAGTCACCCTTAAGCTATTAACAAATTTTCAGCTTGCTATTAATCAACTTTTTTTCATACGTGGGATCCAGACCTATTAGAATTGAGTTCTCCAGCCACTTCCGTGGTTATTATGACCAAAAAATTTTCCACCCCCTTGAAGGGGTGGGAACCGCCCCAAGATAAAAACGCCGTAGTATATAGGTTAGACTTTGAATAAGGAGATAAGCAGAGGCTATTCCCAAAATTTCATTAAAATCCATGCAGTAGGATATAATTCGGAGGTGATATCCTGTTCTTACTCTCATTGACTGGCGGAAAGATCCATTCAAATCAGCTCAAATTGAGCTCATATATAAAAGAGTAAGAATGTGGGTTATTGGTTCTAAAACACATTATCAATAATCCTAAGAATTGAGACAAAATGTTATGACCGAGTGCCAAAGATTAACGTGTTTCCCCTGAATGAAAAAAAACAACCCTCGGCAATACTTCTAGTCCAGTCGGATTAGACCTAAAAAATGCCCAACCTTACATGACGAGCTGCCCAACATTTTATTAATCTAACCAGATGGGATATTTATTTAACATGCTCTACAGACCTTGGAGGCCTAGGGCTTTACAACTTAACAATAACAATTTTACATAATACAAATAACAATATATACTAATGTCTTATATTTATTATATAATTTGATTTAATGACTATGTAAAAATTGCTGCACTATGTTTCTCCACTGTATCCTGTTTTTCGCTTTCTCTTTCCAGTCTGTAATTTCCATCGATCCTATATCTTCTTGAAACTTTTCATGCCATCTTTTTCTTGGTCTACCTCGTCTCCTTGTCCCAACTGGTTTTCTTAATAGTATCTTCTTTGGCATTCTTGACCTATCCATCCTCTCGACATGACCTGCCCACCTGATTCTTTGTGCCTTTGTGTATCTTGTTATAGGTGGTTCCTTGTAAAGCATCCTTAATTCTTCATTAGTTCTTCTTTGCCAACCATCTGCCGTATTTTTTCCCCCGAAAATAGTCCTCAGTACCTTGCGTTCCCATCTCTCTATCATTTCTTCTTCTGTTTTGTTTAGTACCCATGTTTCACATCCGTAGGTGACTGTTGCTCTTATTACAGTTTGGTATATTCTAATTTTCGTCTTTCTTGATACGTAATTTGACTTTAATAATTTTTTTAAACTGCCGACCTTTCGGTTACCTTTAGCTATCCTGTGCTTTAGTTCGTTTTGCTCGTGTCCTTTTTCATCTATAATGGCACCTAGATATGTAAAGTGATTTACTCGTTTAAATTTATATTCTTTTCCATCGAACGCTGTTAACTTTAGCATATCTACAGGTTCTCTTTCTGTGTTGCCTAGCACCATATACTTCGTCTTTTCTTCATTTATTTCTAGGCCGAATTTTTTTGCCTCTCTGTCTAATCTTCTCATGATTTTCTTTAATTCGGTATTAGTTTTTGCTAGCAGTGTAAGGTCGTCGGCGTAGGCCATGCATTGATGTTCGTTACGGTAGATCGTTTCTTGTGTTTCTATTCTGCTGTTCCTTACAATTGTTTCCAAAACTAGGTTAAATAACACAGTTGATATAGGGTCACCTTGTCTAAGTCCTTTTTTGAATATAAACTCTTCCGATTTGTGACTGTTCCACACTATTTCGTTAGATGTCATATTTAAGGTAATTCTTATTAACTTGATTAGCTTTTCTGGTATTTCCATTTGCCGTAGGGCTTCATACATTTTTTTCCTATTAATTTTGTCATAGGCCTGCTTAAAATCTATGAATAGTGCATATAAAACCATTTTATGTTCGTAGCAGCTTGTTTGGATTTCTTTTATGTTAAATATTTGCTCTGTCGTCGATCTATTGTTTCTAAAGCCTGCTTGGTATTCTCCTATTAGTTTCTCTGCGTATACCTCTAATCTTTCTCTTACAATCCTAGCAAAAATCTTATAGCACACGTCCAGCAAAGCAATACCCCTGTAATTCTGCAACATCGTTGCATCCCCTTTTTTATGTAATGGGATTATCCAGGCTTTGGCCCACTCTTCAGGCATCTTTTCTTCTTTCCATGTAAGTTCTATCAGTTCATACACCTTTTCCAGTAGTTTTCTTCCCCCTGCTTTCAGCATTTCTGCACTTATTTCGTTTGGCCCTGGACTTTTATTGTTTTTCAATTTGCTTACAACTCTTTGCACTTCGTCTTTGGATGGTTCGGCTATTCTTATATCTGCACCCTCTGTTCTGTCTTCGTCCTCTCCCTGATCTTCATCATCACTGTTTAGTAACGTTTCGAAATACATTTTCCATTCTTTCATAACTTTTCCCGGCTCACTTACTAGCTCTCCTTCTCTGGTCTTTATGTAGCTTGTTTTGCTTTGGTAACCTTTTTCTACTTTTTTTACCTCTTGATAAAATGATCTTATTTCATTGTTTTTAAATTTTTCTTCTATCTCCTGCAACTTTTTTTCATTGGATTCTCTCTTTTTCTTCCTGCAACTTTTCTTTAACTGTTTTCGTACGTGGCTATACTCTTCTCTGTTTTTGTCGTTAGGGTTGGTCAACATACGTATTCTTAACTTTTTCTTCTCTTCTGACAGCTCTGCACACTCCCTATCAAACCACTCCTTAGTTCTTGTCTGTTTTTTAATTCTGGGTATCAATTTTCTGCTTACTTCTTTTGTAATGTGTTTTATTTGTTCCCATCTTTCTTCTACATCTGTGGCTTCATTCTTTGTTTCCAAAAACATTTTTTCTATTTCTTCTTGATAATTTTGCCTGGTTGTTTCTTTTTTCAGTTCAGCTACTTCGTATGATTTTGTTCTTTTTGCATCCTTTTTTACAACTATTTTTTCTTCTACTTTACTTTTACATTCAATTTTTACTAAAAAATGGTCTGAACTGCAGTCTGCTCCTCTCATACTTCTGACATTTGTAATAAATTCCGCGTGTCGTTTTTCTATCATTACATGATCAATTTGGTTAACGGTTTTTCCGTCCGGAGATGTCCACTTACCCTTATGTATCTCTTTCCGCTGTAGCTGTGTACTTCTTACCACCATATTTTTTTCCATTGCAAAACTTATCAGTCTCTGTCCGTTGTCATTTGACTCGTCGTGTTTGCTATGCTTTCCTACTGTATTTCTGTAGATTGCCTCTTTCCCCACTTTTGCATTTACATCTCCCATTATAATTTTGACGTCATGTTTCGGTATCTTTTCATATTCCATCTCCATTTTTTCAAAATATATGTCTTTTATCTCTTCATCTTTTTCTTCGGTAGGGGCGTGTACATTTAAAATGCTTATATTTCTTTTTTCCCCTTTTATTCGTATATAACACATCCTCTCCGATATGGGATTAAAACTCATAATCTTTTCTTTTAGACCTTTTCTTATAATAAAACCTGTTCCCAACATCCTATCTGCTCCTCCACTTTTGAAAAAAACCACATTTTCTAATTCCGATATTTCTGACCTCAATTGTTTTGTTTCTTGTACCGCTACAATATCCAATTTATATCTCCCTACTTCTTTTACTAATTCCTTCATGGCTCCTTCCTCATAGGTGCCGCGTACATTCCATGTTGCCATTCTTATTTTCTCTTTTTTCCCTTTTTCCACTCTTCTTTTTTCTTCACCCATTTCTTTACCTTTTTCATCATTCTCTACGTAGTCAGACTTTTGATCTTTTGGCTTTTCTGACTTATGGTTTTGTTTTGCCTCGTTATCTTGTTTATACTTCGTATTATCATTTTCCAATCTCATGTACTTGTCCGTTGCTTTAGTCGTTATACTTTTTGTAGTCGTTTCTGCATTCCTTTTTAGTTTTTTGGGAGTCCTCTCTGGCTGTTCTGTGTGCTCTCTGTCAGTTTACCATTATCCTTATCCCATTTCATATCTTTTCCATTAATATTTAGCTTCATATACCCTATTTTTGTTGTATTACCCTTATCTTTTTCCTCCTTCGCTATTTTCCTAATTATAGCCTGTATCTCTCTTTCCATTTTTGTCATGTCAGACTCTATATATACTCCTTGTCCTGTTATGTTTCTAAGTTTACTTTTGTTCCTTAATACCGAGATTTTATCCGTCATATTTTCCATTTCTGCCAGAAATGATTTATCACCAATTTTATTTCCTTCCCTCAGTTTAACCTTTATTTGCAGATTTGCTTCAATAAACTGTTCTAGTTTTTGTTTAGTAGACCTGTTATCATTGCTATCGAGAGTTAATCCTTTAATTATTATGTTCTTTTTTCTTTTATCCTTCTCAATTCGTTCTATTCTGTCATTTGCTTCATTGAGTCGTTTTTCTAACTCCTTATTCTTTTTCTCCAGCTGTCTGACGCAATCCAAGGTTTCTTGTTGCTCTCTGCGCAAGTTTTTTAGTTCAATCATCATATCTTCATTTCTTGACATAATTGTCTGCATCATTTGTATCATCTGTTCATTTTGGTTATCACTCTTAGTCGGAGTTCTCCTCGTTACCTTGCTTTTTCTGAATAAATCTTCCGCATCGTACCCATCCCTACTTCTCTTATTCCCGTTCTCTTCGCTGCTGCTTTCATACTCCACTCTTGCCGGTCCCGTCTTCTTAATTGCTCCACCTCCACCACTGGCCATTTTTAAGGATTATATTAATTTGTGAATTTATTTATCAACAATTATGTAGATAAAAATCTGATTGTTTACTTTTTATTTTGTTGGGTATCGATTAGTTGTTTAGTTGTTTTTGTGGATTATCAGTCACCCAGCGCCAGAATTCCTAGTGTCTAATGTATAATATGTTGGGAATCAGATGGGAATCTATAGTAAAATAAATTTAAAATCGCGACAAAATTCCGCCGTTGCGTTAGCCGGCATGGAAAGGAAAACCAATATGACGGGTTTCTGCTCAATAACTTTTTGACAAAAATGGAAAAACTGAAATTGTTGCAAATGCGATTGTTTATAATTTCTTTTTTACAATTTTTTTGTACGGTCAATAATTTCCGAGTTAAGAGGGAAAATTGTCAGAGGGGAGGGAAGCATATTTATTGAATTGAATGTTATTCATTATTAACTTCAGTTCCTACCATTATTGTCGAAAAGTTGAAAATGGCGAAGATCACTCAAAATCCACTCAAAAATTAAAATTGACGTGTTTAAGATTTTTTAAAGTTATCTGTTTCAGAAATAACAGATTTATTCCATAATTTTGCGACGCGCGACGTACTGTATATTCTGTCTCTTCCTGGATTCTCCGTGTTTAATAGAATGGATAAAATACCACCTTTTGATGCTTAAACAGAAATTTCTTCGGAATTTAATACGTATGTCGTTATAAAGAAATTTTTGTGACGAATTTTGCAGATGAGAAATTTTGAAACTACTTATCACTAGTTCTTAAGTAGGAACCATTGCAGGAATATAAATAAAAATTTTATTACAAAATAATGATATAATTTCGATTTAAGTACAGCGTAATAATTATTTGTTCGCACTTTTTTTGCGTGTTGTAATGGATTGGCATTTATATTATTAGCGATTCATTGACTCATTATTCCTTGGTTGACCTTCGCTTTCCTCTAGAGAACAGGACCATTTAAACGCATCCTTTACGTCAATCTTTTATTTAGGTACCTTTTTGTGTGTCTCTCTAATATATGGTAAATTTTCTATTTTTTGGTTTTTTTTTCGAAATAGGTAGTTTATAAATCAGTTATAATGGCTTCCCTTAGACCATTTACGCATGAGAGCCATTCCAAAATTGTGGAACCTGTACCAGCTTGTGCTTATATGAGTCTAGTAAGTGGCATGATAAATATGTTTTTGGACTCACTTGATAGTCTCCAAAAAATATTTGCCACCTGCAATCATGCAAAATATGGCTGACTCTTTCAGATTCTCTACTACACAGTATGTAGTTTACGTCTTTCTAAAATGGTCCTATTTGTATTTAGGCTGGTTGTTTAATAAGTTTTGGGGTTCGATAAGAAAAACACAATTTACGATTTGAAATACACTTTATTATTCAGTATAGTCTCCCTGAACATCAATATACTTGTTCCAACGAAATTCCAATTTATAAATTCCATCCCTAAAGTGAGAATCTGGAAGGGTTGCAAAATACGCTTCTACAGCTGGTACGTACTCATCATTTGATGAAAAACGCTTTCCACGCATACATTTTTTAGGTATTGAAACAAATGGAAGTCGCTAAACCAAATTTTTTTTCATATTTTTAGAGGTGGGTGAAATCTTATTAAGATACCGGTCTTATGCCTGGTTATGTGGGATTCCCTCGCCGCCGCTGAGATGGCTGCACTATCATCCTAAAACCCTCCGTCCTCTCAACCAAACATAATTGTGATCTGGGAATGCAGGCCGGGATCCGCTCTGGTGAGGGCATATCTGCGACACTGCATCCACCTCACGTCTCATTTAAATATCTAGTGTTACGTTTATATACATACACAGCTCGACAAATGCCACATATATACATATATACACATATATTCCCATATACACATATATTTTTTTATGGGAGTAGTTGTCTTCCTTCAGCGTCCTTGGATTGGAGCGCTTGTCTCACGAACGCATGGGTCCTTGCCCACGTACCTTCATCCTCACACATCCTCGCAATCATATCACTCACAGAGTCAAAACGAACACCATTCCTTCTCTCCAATTGTAATCTATCCACACTCCATCTTGCACATTCCAACAACTTATGTGACACGGTGTCGACCAAACCACAGTAAGGGCAGTTTTCTGTAGCTGATTTCTTGAACCTGAAAAGATACGAACGAAAACAACCGTGACCGATGAGCACCTGCGACAGGAAATAGTCCAAGCGCTGCTGCCCACATTCGAGCCACGTCTTCAGGTCCGGTATAAGTGATCTGGTCCACTGCGCCACATCCGCAATTGCCTCCCATTCACTTTGCCACATCCGTATGGATGTGGCTCTCTCCTCGCGTCTTGCAGTCTCGGTCGGACCGTTGTCCCCAGTACGATAAAATAAACGGGCCCTCTCGGAAGCCAAGATGTGAGAGGGTACTCAGGCTGTGATGGCCCACAATGCTGCTGCAGACACAGTCCTGTAGGCGCTTGCCACACGTAAGAGACTTGCTCTGTCTGTGCGCGTCAAGAGCCTCCGGTAGGACGATATTTCTACCGCCTCACTCCAGACTGGGACCGCGTAAAGAAGAACAGACTGTACCACACCGTGCAAAGCCCTCCTCCTTTCATATTTGGGCCCGCCAATGTTGGGCATTATCCACCCCAACGCGGCCGCTCTCTGCGTGGCTCCCAGATACTTAATACACTTTTTCGGGATGATCTCTGCTCCGCCGCACTCAAATATCACGTTCTCGCGTTTCCGTGGTCCCTTGAGAATCACGGCCTCGGTCTTCTCCCCAGCGAGTTTCAGATCGCGCTGACACATCCAATCTTCCGCGAGGTCACATGCTCTCTGTGCTTTGTACAGAAGTTCATCCGTATCCCGCGCTACCACCAGCAACGCAAGGTCATTCGTGAACGCGAAAGGAGTAACCTCCTCACCGTATTCGAGACGCAAGACCCTGTCATATGCCAGGTTCCACAGCGTCGGGCCAAGGACGGACCCCTGCGGCACCCTAGCCGTGACATCCACAATTACTCCTCTCTCAACAACAATTCTCCTGTCGGATAGATAGTCCGAGACCAGGTTCCTCAAGTAGCCAGGGAAGTTCCTATCCTCAATCGCTCTCATCACTGTACTCCATTGAAGTGAATTGAAGGCGTTTCTAACGTCGAGCAGGAGCAAGGCGGCCCATTTCTGGTCGCGGGCCTCCGTATTCAGCGTTCGGTGCAACCCCAACACTGCATAAGTCGTGCTAACATTCTTCCGGAATCCATACTGTCTGGGGGATAAGCCTCCAGATCTCTCAATCGCTTCATTAATCCTCTCACGCAACATTCTCTCAAACAGTTTACAAATACACGAGAGGAGGCAAATAGGCCGATACTTTTCCTCTCCTTTAGGGAGGAGTATTAATTTTGATGTTTTCCAGTCCTTGGGAAAGGTCTGTTCAGTGAGTACAGCGTTCATATGGCCCAGAAGCCACGCCGGCTCCAGTAGACCCAGACGTTTAAGCGCCTCAGGCGGTATCCCATCTAGGCCCGGGGCCTTGCGGAACTTAAGGGCCCCCAACGCTTCAACGAATTCGCCTAGGGAGAAGGGCGTAGCCCGCTCAGTAGACCCATCCCTCCGCGCTCCATGCCATTCGCCAGACGGGAAGACCACTCGTGTTACCGATAGCTTCTTATCCAGCTGCATTTCGTACAAAGAGTATGCGCCGAAACGCTTCATTACAATTTTATACCCTTGTCCCCATACGTCCTCGTCCAGCTCGTCACACAGACCCCTCCAACATTCTTTTTTTCTAGAGCGTATCAACCTATTCAGCTCCCTTCTGTGCACGATATTCATTTTCCATTTGTAGCACTTCATCAGCGTTTCCTTGCACGCTGTACCGTTCGACGCAGTGCCACACATTCCGACCTACCATTCGCAATCTCAGCATTCCACCAGTTAGGCATTATCCTTACCCTTTGTGGAGCTACCTTACTGATCCTCACTGCACTTTTCACAACTTGTTCTAGTCCCTCCGCCGAGGGCGGAAAGTTTCGAACCAATTCCAGCTATTGGTTGCGAACAGCCTGCGAACAGGAGCTGTTCGCAAGATGGTTCCTCCCAACGTGGAAGTCTTAAGAATTAAAAAAAAAATTTACATTCAAATTAACTAAATGTTAATACGACATATAAAAAATAAAAAACTTTAATAATGAAGTCTATACAGGGTGTTTCATTAATAATTGTCCTTATAGTAACTGGAGAAACCTTAGCATAAAATACGAAGATTTAACTTAAAACCCTTAAATAAAATGTGGCTCCTTACTGAGTTACAGGGTGTTTTATCTAAAAATTTAAAAACCATTTTTGCTCAGCATTTTAAAACTATTTGACGTATCCTTTTCATAATTGGCAGGAAGTATAGGTACTGTACAAACTACTAAATTATGTTAAACAAACGTTTCTGGCTATTACCAGAGGCGTACGACAGGGGAAAGTGAATGGTTGACCCTTTCCAAATTCTACGCCACTGGCGGAATTGCTATTTTAATTCAATTTTTGGATTCTCTAATACTTTCTATGAAAATAATATACTCCTCATTCGTAACGATAAAGTCATTAGTTTTCGAGATCTTTGAAGTTAAAAATGAAAAGACACGGTTATTTTGATTAGTTTATTGTGTCGCTTCATTTTTAATTTCAAATATCTCGAAAACTAATAATTTTATCGTTACGAATGAAGAGTATATTATTTACTTAAAAAGTATTGGAGAATCAAAAAATTACACTAAAATAGCAATTTCGTCAGTGGCGTAGAATTTGGGAAGGGTCAACCAGACTTTATCCCCTGTCGTACCCCTCTGGTAGTAGCTAGAAACGTTTATTTATCTTAATTTAGTAGGATGTACAGTACTTACACTTTCTGCCAAGTATGATAAGAATATGCCAAATAGTTTTAAAGTACTGGGTACAAATAATTTTTAAATTTTATTCAGATGAATCATAATATCATAAATTAATCAAAATAACTGGTATCCGGTTTCATATTTAACTTCAAATATCTCGAAAACTAATGACTTTATCGTTACCAATGAAGAGTATGTTATTTACGTAGAAAGTATTGGAGAATCTAAAAATGGCACTAAAATTGTAATTTCTCCAGTGGCGTAGAATTTGAGAAGGATCAACCATTCACTATCCCCTGTCGCACGCCTCTGGTAGCAGCTAGAAACGTTTGTTTATCATAATTTAGTAGGGTGTATAGTAGTCGCACTTTCTGCCAAGTATGAAAATTATACGTTGAATATTGTCAAAATGCTGAGCAAAAATAGTTTTTTAATTTTTAGGTAAAACACCCTGTAACTCAGTAAGTAACCACATTTTATTTAAGTGTTTTAGGTTAAATCTTCGTATTTTGTGCTAAGGTTTCTCCAGTTACTATATGGACAATTATTAATGAAACACCCTGTAGAACCATAAAAATGTAAACTAGTAGATTCTTCCTCCTTACTGGTCTTGGCAGTTTTGTCTTTGCTCCTGTATTTTTAAGCTGATGATGGCTCGTAAAGAGCCGAAACGCGTCCTTATATGACCATTTTATTAATATATACATATGTGGTACTTCTTTCGAGTTTTGTACTTCCTTATAAATATATTTACTAAAACAACTAATATTATATTCTTTCTGCGCACACATTATTTGCGCTACATAACTTAAAAGATTTAACATGCGACTAACACCATACTATCTGTGTGCGCATGCGCGCATAATAATAAAAATTCACTCTCAATCGCTCCTAAAAAGAAGTATAACTTCAAAAGGTTATGAAATAGGGGAAAACAAAAACACAGGACAACTTCAAACATATTTACTATACACATAAAAATTATAAATAGTACACTTACGCTGAGAGTATATTATTATAAATATTAGTAGTACATCTAATACTGATACAAATTCGGTACTAAACTTTTGGTCCCAGAGTAGTTCAGTACTAAAAGTACTGAACATGGGTATTTGAATCTCAGACATTTATTATCTAATATACCTACTAATAACCATAAAAACCCGTATAATTAATATTATTGTTTGGCATAATGTGGCATAAAATGTATGAAATATAGTTACTATTGAAAATAGATTTATTATAAAAAGTAAAATATCCATTATTTTGTTAACATAATATTTATGCTGACAATAACTAATAAAATTTAACAAAAATACGATAAGGAGTACAGTCAATGCCCCAAGACAATGTTTTATTAGTATAGTACAAACGGAATTCGGTCAGAATCTGCAGCCATTATTTAAGCTTTTAATCCCTGAGTCATATTACCGAAAACAGCGATGAATGGAAATATAAAGGTTATGAATTATAAACTCACAATAAGTTTTACGAACGTAATTGTTCAACAGACGAGGATTTACGAAGAAAAAATAACGTTTAGTCTGCTAATCACTTTACCCGAATTGAAAACATTGCGTTCTTCACACAATGTTGCCAAACTGCATTTTTTTATTTTCGGTTTAAATTATCTAGCCGAATTACGAGTCTACTATACACCTTCTTACACCATCACGGCAATCACAATTTCATTCCTTATTAACTTATAGGAAAATAAATAGACCTACAGTTTATAAGCCCATTCATGTTTCTTTCTGCTTGACAATTTTCGCCGCATAGTACACCAACTTGTTTCTTAGTTCGGAAGTCATTCGGTACTTCAATGATATGTACGCTATGATTCTAAACAGGACAGTGTAACCCAATATGTAAGCAAACTGATGGAGTGGTACATTTTGGCTCATTCCCATGTCTTCTAATAACTTTTCTGGATTCCTAAAAAATCATAAGGTTTTAGTCTTATTATTTTGAGAAGGCGAAACAAAGGTATAAAGGTCGGTTAACGTCAATTTAGTTGTAGAAAAGTGACATAGTTAAGTTAAATATGATACATCACACCAATTCGACGATTATAACTTAACTACAGGATAACTTTACGTTACATATATTTAACGTGAGTGATTAATCACAGGGCTGATTATCTATCATTATTTTTGAATTGAAATATTTTTCAAATATTTTCCGAACTTTACCAAGCTGCAGACGGGGATTGTGAATTGCAACGTTTAGAATTCCTTATCTTTGTCTTCACTGCAGCATCCAGCTGGCTTGCAAATTGTAGAAGCCTTAGATGTGTCACCAGGGAAATGGACCAATAAGTTTTCAATTTAAAAATCTTTTAGTAATATTTTTAATATTTTTCAATATCATTAACGTTGCTATTAGGATTGAAAACTTTACCTTTGAAATATTTTTATAAATTATAATAAAACACGAATCAATGTATGGGTACTTAATTGAGATGACGAAAAATTAAAAATTAATAATAAATTTTTTTAGGATGCATGTTTAAATAAATGTGACTGACTGGTCGAGAATACTCAATATTGTTTTAGTTTTTGATATATCTACAAAAACTTGCGGTCTGTTGCACAGCCCTGCTTTTAGCTGGTTTGATATACGTAATACAGATCCGATTCTTACTAACATTGGCGCCTGTATACTTACTTACAATTGAATCCAATAATGTAAATTTTCATAAAACAGAAAGAAGGATACATTGTTATCGCGATTTATCAGATCATTGCTTATTTCAGTTTCAAAATGCATTGTCTTTACTTAATTTTGATGAAGTGTATAGTCAAAATGACATAAATTTGACCATGAACGAGTTTGTAGATATAATTTCTTTTAACATGAATGTTTATTGTCCTTTGAAAACACGGAGAAGTAGTACTAAAAACCGTAAAAATAAATGGGTAACCGCAGAAGTAAAGAAAGCCGGTCATCATGTAAAAAATGTATATTGCTTATCTAAAAAACTTCAAAATAATAATTCTCAAAAGGCATATAAAGAAGCCAAAAGAAATTATAATAAACTTATTAAAAATGCAAAAAAGCAATTTAATGAACAGCTTATCATACAATCAGATAACACATCTAAAACAACATGGAATTTGGTAAATAAAGCAACAGGTAGAAAACAAAAAAAATGTAATATAACTCTCAGCTCTGACGGTGGCGATATTACATCTTCTGAGGATATCGCTAATGTTTTTGCTGAATAGTTTGCAACTGTAACTGAAAATAATCTTAAATCATATTTTGGCTTGTCTAGATCTACAAAATGTACTTGTTCTAAAATTTCGGACAAAACTTTTTTCTTTACACCCGTTACATATCAAGACGTTGAAGACGCAATTATAAATCTTAAAAACAAGTCCAGTACTGGTTTGGACAATATATCCACAAAAGTCGTAAAATCGGGAATATTTTCCCTATCTGCTCCTTCGAGCTACTTAATTAATTTATCGTTTGCTAATGGCAAATTTCCTGACGCACTTAAAAGCGCAAGAGTTATTCCAATACACAAAAAAAAAAGATCCAGGATTAATTTCGAATTATAGACCGGTAGCAATGCTGAGCGTTTTATCAAAAATTTTTGAAAAGGTTGTATATAATAAAATGGTTTGTTTTCTCGACAAATTCGATATTATATCCCCGCATCAACATGGGTTTAGGTCAAAGAAGTCAACGTTGACTGCTGCATGTCATTTTTTTAATTATATATACACAGATCTTGACAGGGGAAGGCATGTGGCAGGTCTCTTTTTTGATTTGTCCCGTGCCTTTGATTGTCTGTATTTTAATTTTATTAAAAATAAATTTTACAACCTAGGTTTCAGAGGAGATTTCTTGGACTGGATAGTAGACTATTTGAGCAATAGAAAAATGTTAGTTTCATATCAGAATTCTGCTTCGACAGTTTTTCAATATTGATAAAGGAGTCCCTTAAGGATCTGTTTTAGGACCGCTTATATTTATTCTTTTTATGAATGATCTTCCTGATTACATTAAATCTCGAGTTATTACTATTTACGCAGATGATACTGCACTAGCGATCTCTGCGCCTAGTAAAGAGGAACTTATATTATTATCCAACGGTGTTTTTAGGTCATTTGTAGATTGGTCCAAAGCAAATGGATTAATAGTAAACGTTGATAAAACTCAATTTTTATATTTTAATTCCCAAAATGTTCTTAGCAATGTATACTCATTATCATTTAAATTTGACGATATACTTATTTCGTCAGTTACAACAACAACATTTTTAGGTTTAAATATAGATTGCCGTTTGAGATGGACTGAACAAGTCAATGCAATAAATACAAAATTAAATAAATCGTTTTATGCTATTTCTAGAATAAAAGATACTATGCCGATATCAGCACTGATCAATATCTATTACGGCCTTGTTTACAGTCATATGAGTTACAACATAATACTATGGGGAAATTCTATTGACAGTTGTAAAATTTTTGTAACTCAGAAAAAAATTATTCGAAAAATATTCGGTCTAAAATTTCGGGAAACTTGTAAACCAACGTTTATAAAATACAAAATCATGCCATTCTATAGTCTGTACATTTACCACACTCTTCTGTTTGTCAAAGAAAATTTCAATCAATTTGAAACTAATGCTCATCGACATGATTACCATACAAGAAATTCTAATAAGCTCCGAATACCCCAGTTTAAAACATCAAGATTAGAAAATAGTTTTAAATTTATGGGAATGAAATTGTACAATAAACTTCCCGATGAAATGTAGGAGATTGCTAGTTTTAACAGTTACAAAAATAAAATCAAACATTTATTATTAGCCAAATGCTACTATTCAGTCAAAGAATTCCTTGACGATAGCCTATAAACTATTTTAAACTATTTTATTTTTTATGTATAAATTGTTTTGTATATGTCTAAATATGTTATTTTATATATATGTTATCACGTGTTAGGTACCTATATAAAATTTTGTAGCTGAACCATGTTAGCTTGTAACAGTTATATTACTGTTCTACAATGTAAAATCATGTAAATGACCTGTCCTATACATTTGTAAAAATGTCTTGAAAGGATCAATAAATATTTCTATTTCTATTCTATTTCTATAGCCTGTATACTTTACTATAAATGCAATATTTCAGATCTATACAGACTTATTCAAACAACACAAACAAAACCTGCCTCCTGTGCCGATGAGAACTTGATAAAATGGAACAGGAAGGAATTAAAGGTTTCAATATCTATTTCCATCACTTCTCTTCCTTAAGTTAATGGGCATAGTTTATCAGTTAGTAAAGACAACTGAATGAATACTTTGTTCAAAGACCACCCCTCTAATGGAGCCACTTGGAAAGGCCGGAAAATATTAACAGAGTTGTAACAAAAACCATTATATCATTACGTCTTAAAAACGCTTGAATAAACAAAAATGCAAAATTTTTATGTAATTCATGTACCGTTAGCTTCCTTAAATGCGATAAAAATAATCTAAGTTCTATCCAAATTCAATTGAAAATGGAAGTCTCGAGCTTATCGGTGATATCTGAGAAACTCATAGACGTACGAAATTTAGTTTTTCTAGAAATGTAGTTCAAAGAACGGCATACGATATTAATAAAGAAAACAAAGTTCCAGCATTAGAATTAGTGCACAGTTAATTACAAAGCTACAGTTGTTATTCTTATCAATTCTTCCAATGAATCCAATGCGGATTTACGTACGAAAAATGCATACTCAATATGTGAAAGGCTATAACGGAATCAACCCGTATTGTAGTACGTTTTAACGGTAAAATATTGCAAAACCTCTAAATTTTAAAGAACCGCTTGGATTGACATTAAATTTGGCATACACATAGCTAACAAGTCAAAGAAAAAAAGTAATATTGTGCCGATATGTGCTTTTGCCCTGGAGGTGTTTTCACCCCCTCTTGGGGGTGAAAAAATATTCGTCCAAAGAAAGTCAGGAAATGGATAAACTGGCTAATTTTAAGTAACTTTTGTTCTATAGAGTTTTTTCACTAAGTCAATACTTTTGGAGTTATTTGGCAGTGAATATGTTCATTTTTTCAACAAAATAACCACGCTTTTAGACGGTTTTTCGTAAATATCTCAAATAGTAAATATTTTGTCGAAAAAACATTCTGAGCAAAAATATAGCCTGTAAAAATTTTTAAAAAATGGTATATATATCACGTCTCTACACCTAGTAGAAGCAGCGTTATAGCTAATGAAAAATAGGTTCATACTCATCAAATTCCAAATGGAATACAACTTATTTAAAGTGTTTAAAAAAAGCTTTATTTTTGTCTTATAAAAAAAATTTCTAGCATCAAAATTAAACAAGTTACGCTCAAAATAAAGTTAGTCCCTTTTGGTTTTGGTAAAAAAATCGAGAAAATCACCCCCTAATTAGTATCTTAAATGAACTTAATCGTTACGACTTCACAAGTTTCTTGACTCGTGTATATATTGTTTATATGACCTGTAAGTTTCATCGGTTTAAAGTCCTTATTATTGAAAGGGCTGTAGTTAAAAGGGGTTGAACGAGTCACTGATCACGAATGTATGCAAATTTAGAAACATAAAATCTTGATCAATTTTTGTCTAACAGAAAAACAAAAAAATACATAATATTCAGAAAAGCAAATCTGACTTTTTTGTTTTTCGAGATTTTTGGTATCTCTAACAATTTTAAAGTTATTTTGAAAAAAACATATTTTTCAAAATTTAAATTTTTAAAAATTTTACTTTGAAACCAAATTTTTTCAAAAATAAGCACTTTGATTCGATGAAACTTACATATCATATAAACACAACATAAGTAAAATATTTTGTGAAGCGGCAACGATTAATTTCATTTAAGTTGCTAATTAGGGGGTGGTCTTCCCGATTTTTTTTTGCAAAAACAATATGGACCAACTTTATTTTGAGCGTAACTTGCTTAAATTTAACGCTAGAAACTTTTTGTAAAAACAAAAATAAAGATTTTTTTAAACACTTTAAAAAAGTTATAATGAGTTTTCCCAAAAAAGTGCTTAATTTTTTGGATATTTCACGTCGAAATATTCTATTTGAAATTTGGTGAACATGAATCTATTTTTCATTGGCTATAACTCTGGTTCTACGAGATGCAGAGACCTAACGCGTACACTATTTTTTTTACTTTTTTATAGGCTATATTTTTGCTAAGAACGTTTTTTTTTCCACAAAATACTTACTTTTTGAGTTATTTGCGAAAAATCGTCTAAAAATGTGGTTATTTTGTTGAAAAATGAACATATTCACTCGCAAATAACTCGAAAAGTGTTGACTTGGCGAAAAAGCTCTATAGAACAAAAGTTACTTACAATTAGTCAGTTTACCCATTTCCGGACTTATTTTGGACATATATTTTTTCACCCCCGATAGGGGGTGAAAATTACCCCCAGGGCAAAAGCACACATCGGTACAATATCACTTTTTTTCTTTGACACATAAGCTATACGTATGCCAAATTTCATGTCAATCCAAGCGGTTCTTTAAAATTTAGAGCAAAAACCGTGAAAGAATGGACTATTGTGACTCTTCGTCAAATTGATTTAAGAAATATTAAAAATTAGCGCGAATCAGGCAGGAACATTTATTAAGACGTTTTCTCCGACAAATACCATTTTAACGTTCAAGATATTTTTAATACGAATCTCCAGGTCTGTAAAGGAACCAAAAGAAATTTAAAAAAGCAAAAAACGACTATGAAGACATAAAGTAAAAAAGTATGTGTCATTTTTAAACTTTCTAGTAAATATAGTTTTTCTTTATAATACATGGTTTTTTACTGGCATCTTAATATTTTATAAAAAATTAAAATATGTTCCGTTTGACTGACCTGCAAAATTAGAAAATTAGATCTATAAGGGTTGGCATGGCACTTATGGTATGTTAAACAGTAAATGGTTCAATTAGTTACCACTATAAACAGCCCGGATTAACCGATAATAGTATAAAAGGCCCGGTTTCAGGTAAAATTTATTTTAGGCTTTATTATGGGAGTACCGTCTAGTCAGTGTTAATTGCAAAATACCAACTCTGTCTACCTCGGTGGCTTATCGCTCCGGGTGGGTCTTAACAATGGACCAGGTCAGATAAATTTAATAATATTTACGACCGCACTAATTAAACTCAAACCAATTACTGTTTAACAAACCATACATCTAGCTCTATCTATCAACATATGAACTGTAAAAGTCTATGACACTTTGATCTTTATTTACGTTAAAGGTATTGACACAGATACATACCTAATAACAAATTTTCTTAATTTTTGGCACTTACAACTTTCTTTACTTCAGGTCTTCAATTACTGACTGCTTCACTGTTCTGTAATAGCAGCTATCTTAATTTGTATATGGTCGATTAGGCATACACAGAATACCACATAAAAAACGCGCCGGAAATCTACCTCAGGATGGTGTGAAAACGAGTTTATTTTTGTTTTATTTCATTTACGTGAAATCATTTAATGTTACAAATCAATATCTATAAAGACAAGTTAATTTATATTCATCAAATTAAGTACTCTAGAAAAACTTTCTCTAATCTAGCGCTCTAATCAAATTAAGTACTCTAGCGCATTTCACACGCCTATGCGTTTCTCATATATCACCGATAAGCTCGAGACTTCACCGATAAGTTCCATTAGCAGCATGTGACCAAATTTTTAACAGCTGCTAAGGGAATACCTGAAAAATAAAATATTTTGTAGGTATATATCTTACTTGTAGTGACAATATATGTCGTTGCAATCCATTTCTGCTCTGTCGTTTAAAAGCGTCGATGATATTCCTACCAGGCCATATCGTACATAACTTAAAGACATGAATGCTTTCATCACTGGTTCGATGCCATCTTTATAACCCATTCCGTACACGGACAAAGCCAAGAGAATAGCTAACCAGCATGGAGCAACCACAGATCCGCTCTAAAAAAATTAGAGAAGAAAAATTTAGAGGTTTTAAATATATGAATTTTGAAAAACAGAAATGTTTTGAATAAAAATGATCCAAACAAGCTTACAACTGCAATCAAAAATATGTTTATGTCATACGTTAGAATATGTTGTCTTAATATATTCTAAATATATTAATACAAATATATTTGTAACGGAAATATTCTAAGGGTTTCAAAGATTTTGTTAAAGCGAGGAAAGTATGCATATTTTAAAAGGCTGTAGCTCTCTTAAGAATCATTCGTGAATAAGTCCAGAAACAATAGAAAAAATAGTTCTACAAGTTTAATTAACTTCCTTGTACAACATTAAAGATAAACTATACACAGTGAGGGGCAAAATGATGGAATATATTGTCAAATCAGGTCAATTTTTATTTTTATATTATAATTTTTTTGGCATATAATATATCACACTAATGTAGCATTCATTCTCCATTTTATACGTATTTGAATTTCCAGATCTCTATACTTGGTGATTTTTTCGTTTATAATTAATGTTGCTGGCCTTTTTAATTTATTGACTATTATTAGATCTGGTCGATTATGTGTCATTCTCAAGCATACTTTTAGGAACGTATTGATAATATGGAACATTGTTGGTTTGGAGAAGTCCCAGTTTATGCAGCTCTCTTGATGAAGGATCTTGTAGATGCCGTTCATTATAATATTCAGTCAGTTGCAGCGAATGTTTGGCAGCTGCTTGATACTATATTGGGTAACGGTACCAAAGTTATTTGAAATTTCGATCCAGTTTACATTTGTAACACTTTCGTTAGACCCTGTATGTCATAATCGTTGAGACCGCGTTTTGCGTGGAATTGGATCTGTGAGTTCTTTTCGTTCTCACAGTGATTGAGTCGATAAATTCTTATTTCCTCACATGATGTGTGTTTTGTCGATTGTACGGTTCTCATGATTTTTAGCAGTGAATTGGATCATCCGATATTGTTTTGTATACGTTATCTTTTGCCGTCAAAGAAATTAGAGTCATAAATCTTTCGGTAAATTGTTTTTACCGACAGAGAGTCCGAGTTTTATTTATTTTAGAGCCGAATGTTATAACACATAATATAATAAATAAATTCCAAAGCATTGATAAAATCCTCAAGTGTCTGAGTTCTCAAAATTTGGCCGTTATAATAGAGTCAGCGATTTCGGTGAGAACCAGAGATCTGTTTATGGAAAATAAGCGTTTTTTATTGGTTAGGAAGAAAGATTACCGCCTCTTATTATCATTTTCTCGCTATCTTATTGGCAGACGAAATTTTTGGTTTATTTCTATTGGATAAACGATCTGATGTTGGTAGAATGGGAGGTAACTTCTTTTTTTTAAGAGGGAATCCGGGTTTGAAGGAGAACTAAAAAAGTTAGTTCTGTTAGGGCCGTCATGGAGTTAAGTTTTGTTTGGCAGAAAATTCTGACATAGGATATAGCCGTCATCAAGTGAAGTTTAGTTTTGAGTTGCAGTTAGTTTCCAGTGAAGTTAAAATGTAGTTACAAGTTTTTCCGGCCGGCTGGCTAAAGTTATGAGAGTTTGGCTCAGCCCGGCGACACATGGCGGACAGAGTACGTGAATTCCGGCAATTTTCGCTGCTATTAGGCGATTGTCGATATTGTTTACCACTTTTGGTATCAGTTTTTTTACATGCAAGCAGAAGTTAAGAAGTTTTCTTTTGATGTTACTAGTCCGACACCCCAGTTAAAGCCTAAAGTTTGGTAGTATTTTTTGATTCCGTTAATGAACTAGATAACAAATTCTTTTTTTAAATATTTTTGTTCGAGTAAGTGCTAATTTACTTTGACAATGCTGAATTTTTCTATAAAAGTTGTTTGATGAACTATGGAGTTTTTTTATGAACTATGGAGTTTTTTTTAATGAACTATGGATAACCTGATGTACTTTTGTTGTATCAATTTAGTGACTTTAGTGAAGGGAAATCGCGCTTTGGACTTAACAACCACCAAGAAAAATCAGAACTGATAAAACGGACCGCGTTATGTAATAGCGGATTAAGCGCCAAAATGTAGTTTTGAGATAAATCGGTTTAAAGATTTTAAATTTGTTTTTGGTACTATTTCTAAAATATAGTACTGACATGTTTCATATTTAATATATTAATGCAAATGTAAATAGACTTTTACATGTGTTTAAAATTTTTAAAAAATAATTTATCTTTTAAAAGTTATTCGATCAAATGTCGCTTAATTCGTTAATGATTTTTTAAGATATGCATGAGTTAAGATCCGAATACCGGATTAAGAGACATATTTGGCGCTTAATCTGATGTTTCCTGACAAAGGATGTCTTTTAATTCGATATCTTAAACGTTAGTAAATATGTTATGTTTTGTAATAAAGAATTAACCGACTATTCGTGGCGCTTGATTCGTTATTACACTTACAAAGATGCGAATTTTTGTTTATGACAATGGATTATGTACCATTATTGGCGTTTAGTTCGATATTACAAATCCTAGTGTGAGATTTTTTTTAATAAAATAAAAAATGTCGCTTAATACAGGCATTTAAAAACAGCTTTTTTTTAATTTTTTTACAAAAAACATAATTTTAAACATAGATTTGCACCCTAGCTGCAAGATGGCACTATTATCTCGATTTTTGACTTTTGGCGGTTAATCCGTTATTACATAACGCGGTCCTAAACAAGGTATATTTTGTAAACTTTCTATTTTATTTTTTTGGTAATCACGATCTCTATTTGTAGACCGTAAGAGAAAGATCACAAATTTAGATTCTTTTTTTTTTGTTTTAATAAATAATGTTTAATTTGCTAAATACAATCTTATTATTTCTCTTTTCCTTCTCTCTTGTATCGCAAGAACAATAAAGAATTGGCTGAGTATATAATATAGAGTAAGATAAGGTAAGTTACGTTATAAGTATTTTGTATATGGTGTATATTCTGTGTGACTGGTTTTTTTGTTTTATTTTGATTTAGCTATCTATCTTTCCTTTATCATTTCTATTTTTTTGTATAATTTTTGGTTCCCTTAAGGTAACCAGTGGCGCCCAATATTTTATTTTTTAATTTGACATCCTTATTTTGATTTTTCTATTTTTTTTTCATTTCTAAGCTAATAAGAGTATACTAACAACATCCCTTAACGAACCACCCTACATCTCTTCCAATTCTGAGCTACTAGGCCATGTCCTTCATTGTGTAACATCCCCTAATATGACATAACAACATCTTGTCAAAATTTTATTCCCTTTTCATGTTATATACAAATGTCACCCTCTTTCGGGGCATGTTACAATTGTCGACATGGTCTTGGCTAACTTCATTGGAACATCACCCATGTAATTGATATTATCGCCCTTAATGAACATTATTATCATTATGATTAATAATAACATGGTTATTTATACAGGGAGACCAAATAATATTTAATTTTTGAATTAAATTAATTTACACAACAAGAAGAATGTATGTAATTTATTTAAAAAAGACAGTTTAAGATTTAATTTCAGAGAAAACCACTATATGTTTATTTACATTTTGTCCTCTTGATCTGCTCAGAACAGTCGTGGTGAATACTTTAAATACATCCACCAAACCGGACAACAGTAATAATAGAAAAATAGAAACTTTGAACAAATGGTACAAATTGAAAAGACAAACGGCGTACGATTTTTTCTGGACGAGTATAGTTATGTTTTTTGAAATAGTCTTACCAGTATACCACAATTGGATCCAATTGCATATCCTAATCCCTGAGAACAAAATCCGACGTTGATGGCGATCATAGTAAACATTAAGAATCGTTGCCATTCTATTGGTTGACCCGTCATGAAAAATACTATTGATATGAATATCATTCCATAACCAACCTAAAAAAATACTGATTATAGTAATAACTTAACATAAGTACCTACATAAGTAAATTTTAACTTATAATATTTTATAACAAGGTCAACAAAAAAAAGTTGAGTCTGTTAGGTATTTAGTAAATATTTTCTGTTTGTATACATAGACAATTAAGCAAAAACTTCATAAATAATAAATAAAGTTTGCTTTTGTACCTTTAGATAATGAAAAATAAATATACGGTCTTTTTGCAGATTTTTTAAGGAGCCGTTGCATTTAAGATGCCAGACTGACATGGTAGTGTGCGCGTTAGCATTGCAATAGAATAACATATTTTATGTATCTCAAGGCCTAAAAATGTCTTCCTAAATGTGTAAAAATGACGTTGGCTCTTTTTGCTATATTTGTGGCGAAGTAATTAAAGTGGGAGCCAAAAAATTTTGTTTGGCAGCTCTACAAGAAGCTTGAGATAGTTGTTCTTCGCACTGGAAATAGATTTCCATCTCTTCCTCGACCTCATTCTGTAATTATCAAAGAAAATTAGGAGAGAATTAAAATGGTGCTTCAAGTTTTGAAATAATGAAGAGTACGTCTGGCCAGTAATAGGGGATTTCAAAATGGTTCGTTTCTAGTGCAAGTGCAAGGCGGATACACTAAATATCCAATTTATCTTTGTTGATGGTATAGTAGAGCCGATATACTTCACTACCAGGAGCACTCGTGGTCTCACCGGAGCGAGTTTTAAATGTGGAGTCCCATCATGCTTGAATGCCTCCATTGCACATAAAATTAAGTCTTATGAAACAGTTCGTAAACGCTCTTCGTCAAGATTCTGAGGCCTTTCAATTTTTAAGACAATTTTTCCAAAACTGTCAGAGTCTGACAATTACAAAGAGCTTATTTCTAATATGCTTGACAGCTTCAAAGTCATGGGTTGCAGAATGTCTCTTAAATTACACATGCCACATGCTCACTTGGATAAATTAAAAAAAA
The DNA here is from genome assembly GCF_917563875.1 of Diabrotica virgifera virgifera. NCBI lineage: Eukaryota > Metazoa > Arthropoda > Insecta > Coleoptera > Chrysomelidae > Diabrotica > Diabrotica virgifera. Next base: position 63,891,207 of record NC_065443.1, on the reverse strand, counting down.
AACTTAGGTGCATATTCAGAAGAGCAAAGGGAACGCTTTCACCAAGATGTAATGAACTTCTAACAACTATATCAAGGAGAATATAATGAGAACATGATGAGTAACTACGTGTGTGGGCTCCTACGAGACGGTCCTTGTTCACTTTGTTGAAAACTATCCATTTTTACAGTTTTTTTGTATTCTTTTTCGTATTTATGGATTTCTCATAAGCCGTCTTTTATAATTAAAATTAATAAAAATATATAATTCAAAATTTGTTTACTTTTAAAAATAATTTAAATTACAAAATAGAACTTTTTCATAAAATTTGAAATTTCGTTCTGGTAAGTAAGTACCAAGCAAACTTTATTAGATAAAAATATTTTTTCTTTCTTTAGTTAGGCATAAGTACCTAATCAAAATTAGAGGGACAGAACTCAGACTCAAAATTCATGTTTATCTGTGTAATCACTAAATAATAATAATAATCGATAAAAACGATAATTTAAACTTTACTTTCTGCCAATAGTAATAAAAGATATTTATTTTAGTGACGTCGTACAATTTCTACATCGAACTTTGAACCCGACATAGAACAAAAAGAATGCTAGAAACATCAAAGATGAAAACCGTATAAACATTGAGGTAAGATACTATGCGGCAGAGCTAGAAGCACCGGCTGTCCCAATAAGAATGGCTCTCGGCCATATCTCAGGAACCGTTTATAGTACAGCTTTGAAAAAAAAATATTTATAACAAAAGTTGCCTCGGGAAAAGCCTGGAAATTATTTTCATAATTATAGGTCCACCGCTAGAGGGCGTAATTAAATACCTATCAAAAATTAAAAAATCAAAATTTTACAAAATTTACCTAATGAAAGGGCACTGGAGATCCAATAATCGTATTCTTCATAAAATTCTGCGCATATTTGATTTCACAAGTTTAAGTCTACCTTTGCAAATAAGAGGTGGGGGTGAGTGGGAACCTTCTTATGAAAAAATGGCTGTAAGTCCGGTTCTGCTAAATCGAATTTTGTTTACTTGGTCTTGTCGAAAACAGCTTTTTTTCGTCAATGTAAATGTCTTATTTTCGAAATAGCCTAATAAGTAATATGCAAGCTAGGAGGCGTTATTTAATTATTTTCAGAAATCTAGTTTTCTTTGGAAAATATTAAATTGAAGTATGCATTTTTAACCCTGTATTACAAAATTAGACCAAATTGTCCAAATTAGCAACATAATACCGAAACCGCATGTCGATACCTTTTTTCTGTCTCGAGATATCTTAACAAATGTGTAAATTTTAAACATAACTGTTACTGTCATCGGTAAACGAGGTTAAGGAAAAGTAGTGAACTATGGAAAAACAAATAAACATTTTCCAGACGTAAACGTATATAATTAATTAAAACAACAATATAAAATATACAACACTATAAAATATAACAAAGAATAAAAGCAACTACTTACTTAGTCTTAGTGACTGCCTAAATGTTCAAATTGTTGCCCATCATTTTCGATGCAGATTTAACTGATAACATCAATAGCAACAGATTTAACTGTTTTAGACTTTTATTTATGGGGACGGATTAAAGACCTTGTTTTTGCCGCTAGGCCCACTACTCCAGAAAACATGATCTAGAATCTAGAGAATACGAAACGCCATTCAAAGCACTGCGAAAGCAGAAATTGAGACTGCTCTTCAATCTACTCTTGAAAGAGTAAATGCTCTTGCATCGAAAGTGATGGGCAACAATTTGAACATTTAGGTCATCACTAAATAAGTACAGTGGAACCCCGATAAGTCGGCCCCCGAGAACCCGGAAGTCCGGCTAACCCGGACCGATTTTCATCAGATAAACATTTTGATTTTCAATATTTTGTATTTTTCAATTTAATTGTGGCTTATTTCCCATCAAAATAGTTAATTATCAGACAAACCTTTTAACAATAAAAATGTATGTAATATAATATTTGAGAGATAATGTGTATGTGTGTAATTTGAACTATACGATATTAAAAATGACTCAGAGCACACGCCGCAGAAACAACAGCCACCTGTCTGTAGTACTTATTCCTTTTTATTTCAAATTGTCTTAGCATTGTTTAGGAAAGACTATTTAAAAAATTCTTTTATAAACAATGGTCTTTAGTTTTCACTGTTCTTAAATAACATTACATCGTTGTGACTGTATTGTGTGTCTTGTATTGTTCGCTTCCGTTTGCTTACGTTTGTGTTTGGTGTTTTTTTTAGTAATTTTAATGAGTAGGTACTGTGCATATTTATAAGAATATTTCATGTTATTTCAATTCTAACGGAGTTTATCTGTAAGTATACCGTGTTTTATTAATTTTTACCATATTCTCCGGCTATCTCGGATTTTCGATAACCCGGATCGGCCGCGGTCCCGATTAATCCGAGTTATCGAGGTTCCACTGTAGTTGCTTTTATTTCTTTGTTATATTTTATAGTGTTGTTTGTCTTATTGTTGTTTTAGTTACTTAATTATATACGTTTACATCTGGAAAATGTTTCTTTGTTTTCTTCATATCATAGAACAATACTTTTCCTTAACTTCGTTAACCGGTGACATTAACAGTTGTTGTTTAAAATTTACACGTTTCTTACGATATCTCGAAATAGAAAAAAGGTATCGACATGCGGTTTTCGGTATTATGTTGCTAATTTGGTCTACGTTTGTAATACAGGATTAAAAATGCATAGGTACTTGTATTTAATATTCTCTAAAGAAAACTAGATTTCCGAAAATAATTAAATAACGCCTACTAGCTGGCATATTACTTATTATGCTAAGTTTTTCAACTATATATCTTTTAAAAATATTTTTTTTAATATTTTTCATCATCATCATGGTGCTACAGCCCTTAGAGGGCCTCGACCTTCTCAAGCGTTCTACGCCATTCTGTTCTGTCCCTTGCTTGCACTTTCCAATTGCCGACTCCGACCTTCTCGGCATCTTGTGTTACCCCGCCCATCCACCTCAACTTTGGTCTACCCCTTCTTCTCATTCCCACGGGTTGAGCTGTTAGAATCCTTTTTATCATGTTCGATTCAGGGGCTCGGGCTACATGTCCTGCCCACTGCAGGCGATTTCGCTTAATTATAGTGATAATATCTTTTCCACCAAACGTTTGCTTGTAGATATTCTGCAGTTCAAAGTTATATCTACGCCTCCATATTCCGTTCTCACAAACCGCTCCGAATATCTTGCGTAGTACCTTTCTTTCAAAAATTGATAGAGCGGATTCATCTGTTTTAGTTAGCGTCCATGCCTCTGAACCATATGTGAGAACGGGGACTATCAATGTTCTATACAGCCTTATACGAGTTTTTTGAGACAGACGTTTGTTAGATAAGTACTTTGATAGACCATGATAACACCTGTTTGCAATTATTATTCGCCTTTTTATTTCCTCAGATGTGGCATTATTGGGGTTAACCGATGTCCCTAGATATATGAACTCTTTGACCGCTTCGAAGTTTTGGTCATTGATAATTAGATCTGCATCAACATTTCCAGCTCTTGTGTTTGTGTTGGTCGCCATGAATTTTGTTTTATTTTCATTTATATGTAACCCCATTAGTTTTGCTGCTGCTACTAGATCGGTTAGGATTTCCGCAGTTCTCGCAGTTTAATATTTTTATTAGGTTGAAAAACTTTGACTTCCATTTAGCAGATGTGGCTAGGTACCTACTCCATAACGTCAGTTGCAGTGCGAGGACTAGCTCTCGGAGGTTCGTCACTTGGGGCAGAGAACAGCAAACCTACGCCTCTCTGATGATGCCTCCAACAAGAGGCGAAAATCGTCGATTTAGAGTGCTAGTTTGAGCTCTCTGTACTAAGTGAAAAATAAGACAGTTTTGCCTTCGCATCGCAACTGAATACAAATGGTATACATTTTTATTTTTCTAAAATAGAAACCTTCACGATATGGCTGTAGATAAGACTGCTGACATTAGCGTATATAAAGAGAGTAACAGTAAAGAAAACGAAATCGTCTTGACTCACCAGCTACAGGGATCGGTTTAACTACTAATCTGTTGAACCACTCAAACGACCGTCAAGCTTCGAAAGAAGACAGCACCGTAGGAAGCAAGAAGGCACAACTTGCCTTACTTTTATTCCGCGCTTCTCCCAAATCGCTTAGCTTTAAAACTACTGCAAATAATGAGTAGATTTTAAACTATAGTGTAAGATCATAAATCTATGTAACAGCGTCTCTACCACATCCTATATTATGTACAGTCACCGGCACAAAATTCCGCCACTATTTTTTTTATTTTTGATTAAGTTTGACAATTTATAACTTTATTATTTCTACTCCGATTTTCAAGATTCTTTTATCAGTTATAGGTACCTACATAATATTGACATCGTGTGTTACTATTCCGGTAAAGAAAAATGTTTTGCTTAGCATTATACGGGATTGAATGAAAGCGTTGTATTTTCTCCTAACTTTAAAAACTTCTGTGGAAAAATTCAAGTGCTGATTTTGTTTCATACTCCTTTCGTATTATCTCGGACGCATCCCTAAGATTTTGTCTTTTGAATTATCGGAATATCTCTTTTCTTGTGAACAGCCGTAGCGCAGCGACATGATATCTGGCCTCATAAGCACGGGTTCAAGACCAGGATCAGAAAATCCATTTTTCATTTCTAAAAATGATACGAGCTGTTCACTGTGCCTCGGAGAGTACGTTAAATCGTCGGTCCCCTGGGCATGTGTACATCGACACTAGTTACTTGAAACAGGGTTAAAGATGTAAGAGGTGCCTATTATTATTATTATCTCTTTTCTTGTAGAAGCTGTAAATAAAAACACTGATTTGAAGGTTTATTTAGTTAAAATTATCAAACGCACTAAAATTAACAACACAAAACAAAATTAACAACAAAACAATTCAATAGCGCGTATGTCCACCTCTCGCAGCAACGACTGCTCGCAATCTGTTTGACATCGAATAAATAAGATGTGTTATCCTTGACTGGGCTATAGTTCGATATTCATCTACCTGGGCCATAACTGTACCAAATTTTCTGAAGGCCTAGGATGATGGCGAATAGCTATTTTCAATTAATCTCATAAATGCTCGATGGGATTGAGATCTGGGCTACATGCGGGCCTAATCTTATCAATCCAACCTATATTTAAGATATTTATGTTTATGAGTCAATCAGTGTTTTTATTTACAAAAAATGGCGTAGCTCTTACAAGAAAAGAGATATTTGGATGATTCAAAAAACAAAATCTTAGCAATGCCTCCGGGATAATACAAAAGGACTATGAAACAAAATCAGCTCTTTAGTTTTTCCATAAAACTTTTTAAAATTAGGAGAAAATAATTTTCTAAGCAAAATTTTTTGTTACCGGAATAATAACAAACAATATCAATATTATGTACCTACAAACTGATGCAAAAATCTTGAAAATCGGAGTACAAATAATAGATATAAGTTGTCAAACTTAATCAAAAATTTTTAGTGGCGTAATTTTGTGCTTGTGAGTGTATGTGTATATACCTATCTCTTTTGTGTTTTCTGTAGTGTGTGTGTATGTGTTGGATAAATACCTCATGTGTAAAGTAAAGTCAGTTTATTTTCCTATACTTGAGACGAGTAAACATGCAACGGACATAAAAATTTCTTTTTAATCAATAGAAAAATAAGAGTATTTTGTATAACATAATAATAATTTTGTATAACATAATAAAGTACTTACCAACATTGGAATGTTTACTATCGTACTAGCAAGAAAGTACGGCTTTAAGCTAAACCATCGATTAAAATACTCTCGTTTTAACAGTTTGACTTCTATCGGAACTGAAAATGAACAAAATCAATTTGAGAATATGGAACTAAATGCTTTCAAATTTGATGGGTCACACACACAAAAACAAAACGATATAAATCCAATAAAAACAAACCAAAGTTCTAAAGGCTATAAGTACAGTGAGTGCGCTAAAAACCGGCAAAATAACGCAAAAGATAGAAAACATAATACGTTGTGTAATAAAAAGAGATGAAACTAGTAGGGGAGGGAAATTATCGTTAGAAACCTATAAATTTACAATACATTGCATGATAGTTTCCCCACCTTTAGACGTTAGATTAAGAGCTAGTTGACTTCAGTCATTATTAGGTATGCGTATGAAGCTTATTAAAATATTGAAGTTGAGTAATTTTTATTATTAGTTTGATTTATAAGTAAAATGGCTACTAATTAATGTTTTTTACCAGCATCTGTTCTATAATTTATTCATTTGTATCATATCATATCATTTGTTCTAAAATGGGAAATTAAAATAGAATGTTTTTCGACGTCATACGTATAATAATTATGACTGAAGTCAACAAGCCACGTATAAGAACCAGCTTTATCTCGTACTATCTTAAAACTTTATCTTTTCCATCTTTTGCGTTCTTAGCTCACCCATCACAGTATTTACGTGTACAAAATATTTTATAAATAAATTACCATTCCGTTGTAAAACGAAACAAGAGCCGTCTTATATTTCAGTTCGTTCAGAGAGCACCACAAGCGCCCTAACCGGTTTCAAACCTTATTAGGTTATCATCAGAAAGTGCATATATGATCATCTCTGAACAAACTAAAAATTGGGCTGCCAGTATCCATTCACAACGAAATGATTATTTATTTATATTTTCTTACAGAACAAGTAAAAACTTCGTTTGTATAATGGTATGAAAAGTTTATTGAAAAACTATTAAAAAGTCATCCAAAAGGATTCGCAAACCGTTTTCGATCTAGATCAGATCATCTTCAGTGCTTAGAACGTTAGCATGAATGCAAAAGGTCAAAATTATGACTAGGAAGAACAAATGTGGATAATACTTACGTTCTGCTTAGTAGATGAAACTAGCAACATTATAGAATAGGTGACATCGAGAAATATAATTTACATTTCGAAAAACTGGTGTTAGTAGCGACTCTAAGTCGATGTTAAAAAGATAAATTTAAGAGTGCTCAAAGGGCAACATGATTCAATGTTCGATGATAACGTGTGGTTCTTGCCAGTTCAATGGACACAGACCAACAAGAGTATAGGAGATGACAATCTATTTATCAGACTGAAATGACATGACAAGACAAGTACTCAATTTTTGGTTATGAATTTAAAAAATATTGTAGTTTATGAATTTATATTATCAGTTAAGCTGAATGGATGTTAATAACTGTATTAAAGTGGAATTTGAATTATAATAAATTAGATTTTATTGTAAAAGTCTAAAAGGCAACTCTCTGTTACAGAAAGAACTGTTATTATTGTTATATTAATAAAAATGTTGTTCATAATAAAGTCAATGACGCCATTGATGACAGTTTAATTCACAGAACAGGCTGTTCACTCCAGTACGTGCCAGTACCATCTGTAGATTTCAAATTATTAGTTAACTAATTCAAATAATCAGCTAAATTTATAAATTTTCTCTTTCTTTGTTAACCATTACAACCTCAATATTAGGCAACCAACATTATTCCTTTCATCCTTTACACAACATTACTATGTATCTTATATTTTTCCATCTATAAGTTGTTTACATTCAAGTATTTTTCATTTCTCTTTTTATTTCAAACTAAATTAAACTTTTTTAAAATAACATTTGTATTAACATAACAATAATAACAGTTCTTTCTGTAACAGAGAGTTGCCTTTTAGACTTTTACAATAGAATCTTATTTATTATAATTCAAATTCCACTTTAATACAGTAGTTACTAACATCCATTCAGCTTAAATGATAATTTAAATTCATGAACTATAATGTTTTTTAAATTCATAACCAAAAATTGACTACCTGTCTTGTCATGTCACTTCAGTCTGATAAATAGATTGTCATCTATACTCTTGTTGGTCTGTGTCCATTGAACTGGCAAGAACCACACGTTATCATCGAGCATTGAATCATGTTGCCCTTTGAGCACTCTTAAATTCATCTTTTAACATCGACTTAGAGTCGCTACTAACACCAGTTTTTCGAAATGTAAATAATATTTCTCGATGTCACCTATTCTATAAGGTTACTAGTTTCATCTACTAAGCAGAACGTAAGTATTATCCACAGTTGTCCTTTAACTAGTCATAATTTTAACCTTTTGCATTCATTCTAACGTGGAAATACTTCGTTCAAGGCACTGAAGATGATCTGATCTAGATCGAAAACGTTTTGCGAATCCTTTTGGATGACTTTTTAATAGTTTTTTAATATACTTTTTATACCATTATACAAACGAAGTTTTTACTTGTTCTGTATGATTTTTAATTATGGTATACAGACAGCTACTGGGAATTTCCCATTGATTTTATTTATATTTGTTTTACTTATAACTGAGTATGAGGGACTCTTTTTCATTGGAATTTTACCGCGCTGAACAGGCGAGAAGTGAGATGCAACTTTTACATCTTCCTCAGCCTTCTTTGCTCCAGTATCCGTTGGTTTGCAAATTTTAGAAACCACGAATGTATTACCAGAAAACTTGGTCCCAATAAAGTTTTATTCTTAATATTATTTTAATTTTATTAAAAGTAAAACTGTCACTTGTTTTAAGCAGATGTCGTCACGACATCCGTATTATCATGTTATTTCGTTGTGAATCGATACTGGCACCCGATTTGTAGTTTGTTCAGAGATAATCAAACATGCACTCTCTGATGATAACTTGATAAGTATTGAAACCCGTTAGGGCGCTTATAGACGGAGAGGCAGCGCTGAAAAATCTATTTGAATTTATTAAAGCTAGATTTTTCACAGTTGATTACTGTGAGTGTGTAGAGAAACATACTGCGGTCCGTCAAGCAAAACGTAGAACAGGAGTTACTGAGAGGGTATCAAAGTTGCTTTCCTACGAAGGTAATTATTTCCATTTAATAAGGCTGAAAATCATTACACACATTCTAAATTAAATATAAATAATCGGTCAGCTGTATGACGGGACAGAGCCGGTCGGTCGGCCCCAATAGTCGATTGAGGAGATGAAGCATTTTGGCTCGCAATTTTTTCGTCCATCATGGATTTACTTGAAATTTTCACAGAAGGTAGGGAATAGTCCAAGGATCATTTTATGTATCATGCCGCTTATGTAGCATGACGCTAAAAAATTGGGGGTGGTTTCCACCCCATCTTGGGGGTGGAATTTTTTTATTACATTTTAACCATGCAATTCGATGGAAAAAGTGATTCTAAGAAAAAAATGTTTTTTACATTTTCTTCGTAAACCTAATATTTTTCGAGTTATTCGCGCTTGAAAATAACAGTTTTTCCACGAAAAAATCGACTTTTTTAGAGGGTTTTTGAGAATACCTCGAAAAATATGCATTTAATCAAAAAAACTGTAGAAATTAAAATTGTATCTTTTAGTAACACAAACCAATTTCTTTTTCAATATTATTTTTAAGACCAATACAAACCGAGATGCGGCATGTTAAATGTTAGATTTTTTCGTCAAATGCATAATTTGAAATATTCAAAGCCAAATAATGGGAAAAATTTGCATTTTTCGAAGAAAACAAATAATCTTTTTTCAAGTGTACGATTAGACCTTTCAAAAAAAATAATAAAAAGTTTCTAGCATGAAAATTAAGCGACTTTAATCAAAAAAATATCGGTACCTGCTTTTCTCTACGAAAAAATCAGTGAAAACAACCCCCTAACTACCTTCCTAATTCAAAATTGGTCTTCACCTTTCTGTAGTTCCTTTTATATTTATATTATCAATACACTCAAGGAGTTTGACCTATTTAAAATGCCTAATTTTGGAAATATATTTATATCTCACTGTGTACTGATTTTCAGCCTTAGTAAATGGATTTAATTACCTTCGTAGGAATGCAACTTTGATACCCTCTCAGTAATAAGACCCCTCAAAAATGATTTTGTAGGATTTCTAAAGAGCTATAAGACTGTGTAAATTAAATTCCGTAAGATGCCTTAGATTTTAATTGAAGCAGGTTTAAAGGGCTCGAATAAGGGGGTGTTTGCTGGTAAATAGAGGTTTTAAACAGCTATATCTGGCTAACTATTCACTGTAATGAAAATTTATGCAGGGTAATTTTAGTCATTAAAAAAGCTGCAATTTAGTAGTATATAATTTTTTTCATATCTTCAGTATTTTCGGAGATATTTTGAAGTAAAAGGTGAAAAATACCAAATTGCAAAAAATCAATTTTTCTTTAAACGCCAGTTTTTCTAAAATTACGCATTTTAAATAGGTCAAACTCCTTGAGTGTATTGATAATATAAATATAAAAGGAACTACAGAAAGGCGAAGACCAATTTTGAATTAGGAAGGTAGTTAGGGGGTTGTTTTCACTGATTTTTTCGTAGAGAAAAGCAGGTACCGACATTTTTTTGTAAGTCGCTTAATTTTCATGCTAGAAACTTTTTATTATTTTTTTGAAAGGTCTAATTGTATGCTTGAAAAAAGATTATTTAAGTTTTCCTCGAAAAATGCAAATTTTTCCCATTATTTGGCTTTGAATATTTCAAATTGTGCATTTGACGAAAAAAGCTAACCTTTAACATGCCCTATCTCAGTTTGTATTGGTCTTAAAGATATTATAGGAAAATAATTTGGTTTGTGTTACTAAAAGATACAATTTCGATATCTACAGTTTTTTTGATTAAATGTATATTTTTCGAGGTATTCTCAAAAAACCCTCTAAAAAAGTCGATTTTTTCGTCGAAAAACTGTTATTTTCAAGCGCGAATAACTCGAAAAATATTAGTTTTACGAAGAAAATGTAAAAAACATTTTTTTCTTAGAATCACTTTTTCCATCGAATTACATGGTTAGAATGTAATAAAAAATTTCCACCCCGAGATGGGGTGGCAACCACCCCCAAGGTTTTAGCGTATGATAGCGTCATGATATATAAAATGATCCTTGGACTATTCCCTACCTTCTGTGAAAATTTCAAGTAAATCCATGCTAGACGAAAAAATTGCGAGCCAAAATGCTTTATTTCCTCATTTGACTATTGGGGCCGACCGACCGGCTCTGTCCCGTCATACAGCTGACCGATTATTTATATTTAATTTAGAATGTGTGTACCGATTTTCAGCCTTAGTAAATGGAAATAATTACCTTCGTAGGAAAGCAACTTTGATACCCTCTCAGTAACCCCTGTTCTAAGTTTCGCTTGACTGACCGCAGTATGTTTCTCTACACACTCACAGTAATCAACTGTGAAAAATCTAGCTTTAGTAAATTTAAAGAGATTTTTCAGTGCTGCCTCTTGGTCTATTATGGCGCTTTCTGAATGAACTGACATACAGGGTGAGTCATGAGGAACTGTACATACTCCTACCTCATATAGAGGCTCCTATGGGGAATAACAAATGACCATTAAAAAGTGTCTGCTCCCATTGTTTAATAATATACAGGGCGAGTTTCGTATTTTGACAGAAATTTGTATTCGTCATAATTGTTGAACGGTCAGATCGATGTGTCTCTTATTTTGGTCAATCGTTACACTATTATAGTATTTTTACTACAAAAGCGATATTACGTAGGTCAAAATTTTTGACGTAAGAGAACTGTCAAAACATTAGAATGTGACTTTTCATGATTGCCATGATTATAATAAACATGGCAATAATGAAAAGTCACAATCTAATGTTTTGACAGTTCTCTTACGTCAAAAATTTTGACCTACGTAATATCGCTTTTGTAGTAAAAATACTATACCACCTAATCAACTGATTTATTCAAACTAGAAAAAAATCAGGTCCGGCTTCAAAAAAATTAGTTCGTTTGGGTCTTAGAATAAATTTCACCCTGTATAAGCTTTTTGAAAACTATAATATGAATTTTACAAATTAGACAAATAAACAATTAAAATGACATATTAATTTTTTTCCCCACGCGATTACTTATTTTTTTATAAAAAAATAAAATTTGACTATGAATTAAAAGTTTGGTAAAGTGAACCATAGATTAAAAAAAAAATAACTTTTATTACAAAAATTAATTTTTTTTGAACAAATATTTAATTTGTGTTACCACCTAATCAACTGATTTATTCAAACTAGAAAAAAATCAGGCCCGGATTTAAAAAATTAGTTCGTTTTGGTCTTAGAAAAAATTTCACCCTGTATAGGCTTTCTGAAATTTCTAATATGAATTTTAAAAATTAGACAAATAGGCAATTAAAATGGCATATTTATTTTTTTCCCCACACGATTACTTAATTTTTTATTAAAAAATCAAATTTGTCAAAATCGGAATTTTAACCCAAAAATGAAAAAAAAAATGAAATCACGGTTTAACTCGCTACAACTCTGTTCCGGTTTAATATTTTTTTTGCTGAAATTTTTACAGCACATATCTCCTACCATTGTGAAGACTATGAAAATTGTTGTAGACTTTCAGTCTTCTTCTCATAAAAGTTATGAATTTTTAAAAATGAAAGGTGCATATTCGTTAATTGCAAAGTTAAATCGCAAAAATTAAGTGAAAAAATTTAAAATTTATCTATTTCATCACGTCTATATTAAACTGTAGAGTCCAAAGAGAAGTGTTATGGGTTTTAGATCTAGACGTGGTATAAAAAAAAATGGTGAAGCTTTTAGTTTTAAGAAAAACGTTGTTTAAATTTTTTTTATTTTTATGGTTAAATTCCGATTTTGACCAAAACGAACTAATTTTTTAAATCCGGGCCTGATTTTTTTCTAGTTTGAATAAATCAGGTGATTGGGTGGTAACATAAATTAAATATTTGTTCAAAAAAATTAATTTTGGTAATAATTTTTTTTTTTAATCTGGTTTCTAGTAAATATGGTTCACTTTACCAAACTTTTAATTATTCACAGTCAAATTTGATTTTTTTATAAAACATTAAGTAATCGTGTGGGGAAAACAATAAATATGCCGTTTTAATTGCCTATTTGTCTAATTTCTAAAACTCATATTAGAGTTTTCAAAAAGCGTATACAGGGTGAAATTTTTTCTAAGACTAAAATGAACTAATTTTTTAAATCCGGGCCTGATTTTTTTCTAGTTTGTATAAATTAGTTGATTGGGTGGTAACATAAATTAAATATTTTTTAAAAAAAATTAATTTTTGTAATAAAAGTTTTTTTTTAATCTATGGTTCACTTTACCAAACTTTTAATTCATAGTCAAATTTGATTTTTTTATAAAAAATTAAGTAATCGTGTGGGGAATAAAATAAATATGTCATTTTAATTGCTTATTTGTCTAATTTATAAAATTAATATTATAGTTTTCAAAAAGCATATACAGGGTGAAATTTTTTCTAAGACCCAAACGAACTAATTTTTTTGAAGCCGGACCTGATTTTTTTCTAGTTTGAATAAATCAGTTGATAAGGTGGTAATAGTGTAACGATTGACCAAAATAAGAGACACATCGATCTGAACATTCAAAAATTATGGCGAATACAAATCTCTGTCAAAATGCGAAACTCGCCCAGTATATTATTAAACAATGGGAGCAGACACTTTTTAATGGTCATTTGTTATTCCCCATAGGAGCCTCTATACGAGGTAGGAGTATGTACAGTTCCTCATGACTCACCCTGTATAAGACGGCTCTTGTTGCGATTTACAACGAAATTATTATTTATTTATATTAGTTCTACTAATAACTGAGTATGCGGGACCATTTTTCGTTGGAATTTTACCGCGCTGGACAGGCGAGAAGTAAAATGCAACTTTTAGATCTCCCTCAGCCTTCTTTGCTCCAGTATTCGTTTGTTTGCAAATTTAGAAGCCACGAAGGTGTTACCAGAAAACTTGGTCCAATAAAGTTTTATTTTTAATATTATCTTAATTTTATTAAAAGTAAAACTTTCGCTTGTTAAAATATTTTATGTTTTACGAAAAAAAAACAAATACATACACAGTAACACTGGCACCATGACATGAGTATACACGAAAAACACGTTAATCGTTACACAATACTTAAATATTGGTAGAACTTGACTGGCTTCATTTCCAATCTGGTAAAATATTCCACCGACTAACGTTGCTGAAATGACGTGATGGAAAAATTGTATGATCCACATGGATTTATTTCTTTTCATCTGTAAAGCCATGCGACACAAAAGCACGGTGAATTGTGTCCAGAAAGACGTTGGGTATTCTATGTCGTGAATATGCATACCTAAAACATAGTACATAATGCAAAATATACATCTCATAAAAAGTTAATATACAGTGATGAGCGCGCTAATAACTGGCAAGATAGCGCTAAAGATGGAAAACATAATACATTGCGAAACAAAAAGAGATGAAACTTGCATTACATAGTTTCCCACCTTTAGACGTATCAGAGGAGTATGATAACTGTCGCTGTGACAGTAGAATTTTATCAAATACTCCTGTCACAGACGTCTAAAGGTGGGAAACTATGTAATATAACGTTAATTTATACGTTTATAACGATCACTTCCACCTCTACTAGTTTCATTTCTTTTTGTTTAGCAATGTATTATGTTTTCCATCTTTTGCGCTATTTTGCCGGTTATTAGCGAGCTCATCGCTGTATATTATCATCATATCATATCGCACTAATAATACAATAGTGTCGTAACTCAAAATGATTCGAATTTGACATAACACTATATTCAGACGTAAAATTCAATTCCCTACAAGTCAATAAAACCGTCGTTTTAATAGTGCAAAAAATGAATAAAAGATGGCGCGATAAGACGTTATTCATGACTGACCGACTGTCGTTATCGTCCTCACAATATTGCGCCATTTTTAGTTGCATCCAACAGTGATCCGGAACGTATGTGTTGCTTTGCTCATCATTTTGAGTTTCCACGTTATTGCTGAATGAGGTATGTAATTTGCATATCTATATTTTGAGTTATTGCATTATTGTTGATTTGAACCTAACCATTACATTGTTGTTTTTCTACTTATTACACTATTACTGATTTACACAAGCACATTTTAAAATAATATTTTTACTAACGACACTATTATTGGTTCAGTTCATCATTTTTGACATGCTACACTATTGTTGAATAATCATAACTTTAAACCATTTTTTTGTTATTTGTAAAACATTTATTAATCATTATCTATTTGTCAATCAACGTATAGGAATAACAACTCATTTAAAATATGCAGCAGTGATATTAAAAAAGCTTACTAAATACTATTTTATAAATTTAGAGTTACCACACTCTTCGTGACATTCTTGTTCATTTCGTCAATTACCTATGTTAATATTTACTTAACTCATTTTTAAGGGGGCGATTCATAGCAACAAGTGATCGTGGGCTATTACTTGTGCTGTGGCAACAAAGGTTGAGGATGGCGAGCAGGAAAACTCTTCACCGTCGTTATCCCCACTAGCGAGTACAAATAATGAACCTGGTGCCCAGATAGAGAACAGTGACGTTACGAAAGTACAACCGGCACCTATACCTTCACCATTTACGAGTCATCAAAGTACTTCAAGAAATTGACGTAAACAGTGACCTTTAGTAAGGTCAGTAATTACCTATTACAGAATCTAACCAAAGGCAATATTACATTTCACCGGTGCACTCAGACCAGAGCGACTTTGATTCCGATGATTCCGACCGAGATCTGCATTTCGTTCCTGTTGTGCAAAAGAAAACCTATAGTTTGTTTCGAGGTCGAACAGTAAAACCATCAAGTGGCTCTTCCTCAAGAAGCTCTTCTTCAGGAAGCTCTTCATCGAGTAGCTCCTCTACTAGTAGCTCTTGGAAAACTCAGAAAAAATGCAAATTACGCGGGAAACATGGCTAACAACATACTGTGGAACCGGAGATCTATGGAGGTGTCAAACATTATTTTATAAACGCTATACAACGCGTCGAATTGCATTACCTTAGAGCTTAGACGTCACGGGAATATATCCAGTTGTGACAAGTCTTTAGCTGATTTATATCGAGACCACAAAGATAAATGTACAGAAGAAAACTTAAAATCATTTGCGTCTGCAACTACTTTTAACCGCATTTTTACTAAAGATTTTAACATCTCCTTCCATATACCAAAAAAGACCAATGTGATATTTGTGAAAATTTCAAAAATGCTGATGAGGATGGAAAAAACAGATTGTTGTTAAGTACGCAAACCACTTGAAAGAAAAAGAACTGTCCAGAAATGAGAAAGAAAAAGACAAAAATGCTAACATAGATTCAACCATATTCGCCGTATATAACTTGCAAGCGACAATGACGTCGACTTTGCAAAGTAACAAGACACTTACTCAACACACACACTACACATTACTCCCCTGACTTAGTAATAAGTTATACAATTACGTGGCTAAATGTTCTAGTTCTAAACCAAAGTCAGAACCAGAGAAAAAAAAAACTTGCAAGCTGTGCTGCCAGTACCAAGAGGCCAAGTTTCATTATTTTTTTTATAAAAGTAGAATTAACTGCTTTAATTTTACAATGAGCGACAAAGAGTCCGCAAAATTTCCCAAAAACTGACGTAAACCGCAGAAAAAAATTAGTAAATCAAATTGTAGTAACACAAGATATTTCATAAATAATGTCATAACTAAAAATAATATTTCATTTCGAACATTTTGCTTAGAACAATACCGTTTCAACTCAGAAGTCTTAAATATCTTCACTGTAAGAGTACAAAGAAACTTCCTTTAATGAGAATTACAAACACATTATGCATTATTTTTTTTTACCTGCAATAGGAAATGAGTAGTGAGTTTTTCGTTGATTCTGAAAAATCATCTTTTTTGAGTTACGAAACTATTGTATTATTAGTGCGATATATTAGGCGTCAACGCCCTTCGGTAGGGATCTATAGAGGAGTATCACCAAGCCGCAAGCCCTTACCCCTTGCCGTACTGCTCCTCCATAGACCGATCAGACACCAGTTTATTCCAGACCAAGTCGTAGATTCTATAGAATTTTATACTACGACGTTGGCCTTTTATTTTTCATTGACCGGGCTGGGAATCGAAATCCGCTAGATTTGTTGATCGAGCGCCTCAGCCCACTGAGCCACCTGACCGACAAAAAAAAGTTAATATACCTACTTAAAATAGAATATTTTGTATGTATACATGCAAACTAAATTTTCCAGAAAGTTTTATGTACCAACAAGATTTTTATAGGACAGTTTATTTGACGAAAACACCTTGTACCGTTATATATATACAGGCTATACACTCCGTGCGGAGTTGGAGCCACTCTTATTGAGCTCATTGACTCATTTATTGTGGTGAGTCACTCCACATTCTTTCTTCTCTCAAGTTAACTAGTCTAATCTAGGGTTCCTCTTTGCGTCCTCTGTTATTTTCCTCCATATATCCCGGTCCTGTATTTTCTGTCTCCATCTTGGCACTTCCAATCTTTTTATGTCCTCCAATACCTGGTCTTCCCACCTGCTTTTTGGTCTTCCTTTCGCCCTTGTTATATTTGGGTTCCACATTGTAACTTTTATTACATCTTTTTCTTCTCCCATTCTTCTTAAGTGTCCATACCACCGTAGTCGCTGGGTTTTTATAGCTTTCACTATGTCCTCACCTCCTAGTATGTCTCTTATTTCTAAATTCAAGAGCCTTTCATAATCTCCGTGCACTGTTTTCTTTGGTCCATAAATTCTTCTTACCATTGTTCTTTCAAATATTTTTAACATTTCTTCTTCCCTCTTTGTTAGGCTCATGGTTTCTGCCCCATATATCACCACTGTTCGAATTGCTGTTCTGTATACTCGGATTTTCGTAACCATGCTGATTTTTTTGTTTTTTAAAATACTTTTGTACTTATAATATGCTCTATGACCCGCTTGTATTCTGTTGGTAATTTCTATATTTCTTTCATTTTTGTTGTTAATTGTGACTCCTAGGTATTGAAAATTACTGACTTTTCAAAATTATAATTCCCGATTTTTATATTTCTTTCCTCTGTATCTTTGTTTTTCCTCTCTATTTTCATGTATTTAGTTTTCTCTTCATTTATTGTTAAGCCTCTTTTCACCGCTTCCTGTTCAATTTGTCTGGTTATGTCATCTAAGGTTCTTTTGTCTCTCGCCAGCACCGCTAGGTCATCAGCATATGCTACTATCTGGACTGAATTGTTGGTGATCGTCCCATTGAGTTTGCACGTCTTAATTATGGCGTCTAAAGTTATGTTAAAGAGCGTAGTTGACAGCCCATCTCCTTGTCTTACTCCTGCATTGTATTCGAATTCTTCTGTTGTTCCTTCCTGCGTTAATACGGATGCCTTTGATTCTTTCATTGTCATTTCCACGAGTCTTATCATCTTTCCAGGCACTTCTATATTCCTCATATCGTTTACTACTTCTGGCCTCTTAATACTGTCAAATGCTTGCTTGAAGTCAATAAAGAGGATATGCAGCCACATGTTATATTCATAGAATTTCTCGACTGTCTGAGTCACTATGTGTATGGTATCTACGGTAGATCTTCCTTTCCTAAAACCATTTTGATAATCCCCTATTTTTATATCTGTATGCTCCATCAATCGTTTATTTATCATTGTGGTCAAGATCTTATAAACCACATTTAGAAGAGTAATGCCTCTGTAGTTTTCACAAACTTTTGGGTTTCCTTTTTTAAATATCGGAATAATTAACCCTTTTTCCCATTCTTTAGGCATTGACTCTTTTATCCAAATCTGTTTAATCAGGTTATACAATCTTTGCTGTATTGCTGTCCCTCCATGTTTAATCAACTCATTAACTAAACAGTCTGTTCCCCCTGCTTTATTTTGTTTTAGTTGGCTTATCACTTCATTAACCTTGTACCGTTATACACGTCAAATTCGCCGGTCCTGAATAAGAATGACGTAACTGCAAAAAACCAAATTTTTCAGGACAGAAAAAAACGATTTGTTAATATTTAAAATAGGGATTAAATGAGGAGTTATCGTCCAGGAGCATCGGTATGGCGTTTATTGTTACAATCATGGCTTTTATTTTTATCCTTAATGGTTCGAATTTTATTATCTTAATTTAGTCCCCCCATTTCAACCCTTTTTACAGTTGCGTCATTCTTAATCTAAAATTTTTGAAATATTTAAAATAGTGATTAAATAAAGAGTAACCGTCTGGAGCATTGGTCTGGCGTTTATTCTTACAATGATGGCTTTTAGTTTCATCCCCATTGGTTCAAATTTCATTTTATTTCCCAATTTTCAACCCTCTTTACGGTTGCGTCATTCTTGATTTGAAAATTTTTCTGTACAAAAAAACTATTTTTAAATATTTGCCGTTTATTCTTACAGTGCTGGCTCGAATTTATTCTTACAGTGCTGGCCAATTTGTCCTAATTTCATTATCTTGATTAAATCCCGCCATTTTGAACCTTATTTACAGTTGCGTCATTCTTCATCTGAAACAAGGTCTAAAATGGTGAGTATTTCAATAGAGACGCAACTACCCTGTGGTGACTCAGCACATAGGTACAGTTCTGTCGCTTTTGTATCATCTGTATACAGTATTTTAGAAGTTAATTACGCAATAAACAAGAATTGACAAAATTTGCTGTTACGCTATTCTTATTCCGGACCGGCGATATCTTTGTTAATTTATATTTAAATAATTATTTTATTCCAATTTCTTGATTAATTTATTAATTTTCTAACCTTCTGTCTCGGTTTTACTATTTTTTCTTTAAAAAATAGTTGGCACCATCTGTCCTTTTTTCTGTACGCTAACAGAACAGCTACTTTAATCATAGATATTTTATGTTCTATGCTTTTGTGGCACACTTCATTTTAGTGACAATTCCCCCTTCTAATAATGCTGTCAAAGTCAGTCTACCTTTCAACATGGCGGAGTGGGAAATCTAAGGGTAAGAACAGAACAAGTGGGTCGCGGTCGAGGTGGAGGTCGCGGTCGATGTCGATATCCATGTAAAACAAGCACATTGTTTGTAGTGAATGGAAGAGAACAGAGTAGGTAAGTCGCGGTGGAGGTTTATCGCGATGCTATCCAGGAGGTTTACATCGATGCTTTTGAAAATAAAATGAGTTTGTTTTACATGGATGTCTACTGCGCGGCCTACAAGGATGTTTCCCTGTGATTGATCCGTTCGAAGCTAAGTTGTCATTACCTGCGTTGTCATTACCTGCGCTACCCGAGTTGATACTTTTTATATAATCCCCTTTTTGTATTCAGTTTATTTTTGAATTTCTAAAGTAATTAAATTCAGTAAATTTTTGAAATATGAAGGAGGATCTGATTATTTACAGCTGACATTTCATCACTATCATCACTTGACTGACACAACATCGCAAAAGCACAGTCTTTTTGTCATTCAAATTTCATTAATCTACTTAATGTTGATCTGAAGCTATTTCCTTGTGGCATTTTTATAATTAAGTATTTTCTATGGGAAATAAGCCACAATTTTACTAAAAAATGAATGTATTAACGTTTCGAAGCCCAAATCGGGTTTCGTTGTCAAAATACAAAATACTATTAAAATAAACAAAAATGTTTTTGCTAAGTAAAAAAATTCTTCTAAGAATTTATTTAATCTGTCTCATTTATATTGGCAATTCAGACGTATATTATACATTTTAAAGTAGAAGACTTTAAAATAATATCGCCAATATTTATGAGTTGCGTTCCTGGGATGACTTTACTAAAAGATAGTTCATTCGATCACATGAAATCAATCCCAACTCAATAATATCCGTCGCAAAAAAATCATAGCATGTGATGTTTTTAGAAAGACAACCAAATGCAACGATGACAGTAAAATTCTCGCGTTAGAGATTCCATACTGAAAGAGGAAGTCAATAGAAAGAAAATACCACGATTAGTAGGTCAATAACATATCGAGTTAGTACAAATTTTATATTTTAGTATTACTTATTGTATATCTATGTATTATTAATATTATTTATAATTTAAACATATTAAAGTCAGAATTTAATATTAGTTTTTTGAAAGTAAATTACATGTAAGACCAAATACTTACGATGTCGGGATAGTATCACGAGGTTTTGTCCTGGTTTTCCCTCGTGATTTACTATGGAATCTCTAACGCGAGAATTTTACTGTCATCGTTGCATTTGGTTGTCTTTTTAAAGACAGATCACATGCTATGATTTTTTTGCGACGGATATTCTTAAGTTGGGATTGATTTCATGTAATCGAATGAACTATCTTTTAGTAAAGTCGTCCTCGGAACGCAACTCATAAATATTGGCGATATCATTTTAAAGTCTTCTACTTTAAAATGTATAATATACGTCTGAATTGCCAATATAAATGAGTCAGATTAAATAAATTATTAGAAGAATTTCTTTACTTAGCAACAACATTTTTGTTTATTTTAATAGTATTTTGTATTTTGACAACGAAACCCGATTTGGGCTTCGAAACGTTAATACATTCATTTTTTAGTAAAATTGTGGCTTATTCAGTGGCGGCGCCTGGTGTAAAGTATTGGGGGTGCACACATAATATTAAGATATAAAAAAACCTTGAGGCCCTATTTCCCTAGATAAAATTTTTTGAGTGTCGTCAAATTGTAAAAATCAAAGGACCTTTTTAATAATTATGTTAAATAATATATTGTCTTGACTTAAAATTATAATTTAATGTTTAAATGTTACAAGCAAGTTTTGTAACGAAAGTCAAGTCGCCTGTTATTTTTTTAGATGAATTCTTCAATAAACAATTCAGTAAAATTTGAAATTTCTTGAATCATTTTTTTTATTGAAAACATTGCGACTGCTGTTAGTCAATCCTAGCCCATAGCCATTTTAAGGAAATTTTTGGTCTTGATACGTTTCAATGCAGAGAAACAGTCTGTTTCTGCAGTTGTCACTGGCCTCGTAACCAGTAATTAAAGAATTGCAATTATTTTAGAAAAATCATCTTTTAAATTATTTTCAATCAAAAATTTACTTAAGTGGACTGCCCCGGATAGTTAAAATCAGATCTTCTATTTTGTTCTTTATGATTCTTCTTCTCCAAATATGTAGAAAACACGGAAAGCGGTAAAAAGTATTGATAGTAGCACCTACACAATCAGTAAGTTTTTTCACAAATCTCCATGTTAAATGATCATTTATACCCCAGGCTGTGGGTGAAAAAACGTGATATAATTCAGGAATTTTTGAAACCTATCAGGTGTTGTAAAGGACGATGCCAGGAATAACTTCTACTAAAATGTAACCAAAAATATTGTGCGCTTTTTTTTATTGCGATTTTGATTTGTTAAATTTGCAATTTTTAATGATTTTTAATTTTGTAGCTTAGGATATTGATTTTAGAGAAAAACTTTTTAACAGAAAGTTGTAGTAAATTAAAAAGCCTACAATTTGAGCTAAGGTAAGTTTAATTTCGTTAATTGGTTATTGCAAAACAGCCTGCGAAATGTCAAAAATGGCCGTTTTTTACAATTTCATTATTTATTGTACAAATAAGTTTTTTTTATTTTTTGAAGCTTTAAAATGAAGATCCTTTCAATTCCAAATATAAAAAAAATAGTAAAGTCAGATTAACGAATTTGTTGCTTAGATATTATAAATTGTTTATCCCAAGAGGTCAAATGTCGAAGGCTATAACTTTTTGAAAAAAAAATCGTTATATTTTGATATTCTGATGTAAATAAATGCGTAAAACATTTTTAAACCTCTAATTTTTGGGTTTGAAAATAATGGGGCAAAGTTTTTTTGGCCGGTTATAACCGCCAGGTTAAACCGTAAGCAAAAAAAAACGGTATAACCGAAAACCGGTGTTTTGTCAAAAACCGCCATCCCTAGTAAGATCAGTCAATTTGTGCTCTTGTGGACATCTAAACTTGTGGGCTATAGCGGGAAGCGGGGTGTGTGGTGAGTTGTATTTTGCCCGATGATAAGTCATTGGTATAGAGTATAGGAGCCACTGTGAGAGCGGTGAACGAAAGGTTCTACCTAAGGCCTCGCATCCGTGAAGTTTGTCGAAATAGAATAAAAATAAATAAATATTACCTATTACTTATAAACTCCTTGGATTTGTGGTTTGTGATTTAATTTACTGTATAGTTAGATTAAAATGTTATTTATAGAATGATAAATTTTACATATGAATGTTTGTTTGAAAATAATTTAGGGGGTTCACGTGCACATGTGCACTTATGGAGAAACCGCCACTGGGCTTATTTCCCATAGAAAATACTTAATTAATCTACTTCACCTGATAGTGGTTCTGGCTCGACTGACAGCGCAGGTGACCTTGCTATGTGCTGTCGACCGCGACTTAACTAGTAGCATCCACAGCGACCTACACCTCCACCTCGACCCACTTGTTCTGTTCTTACCCTAATACTTCTTGTGCCTATAAATTTCAAGTTTAGACTGGGATTTCATTTATTTTCGACTACAATCTCTTCGGGTAACAAACTTTTTGATTTAGTCTCCTCTATAGTGAATTTACCTAGATATCAGAACGTCTGATACGCAGGCCAGGCTTGCACTGAAAAACCATTGTGGAAAACTGCCTCAAAATCGATTAAGGAAATGTCACCATTTGAGTCAAAAATATGACCAGAGATTATCCAAACAATATATTCCAGTTGGTCACCATAAAGGCAGGTCACCACAAAGACAACAACTTAAGCTAAATACCCAAATAAAGATGAATATGAAATTCTTGTTCACCAGACCCCTGAGACATAAGTTGCTGTTTCCATTGTTACGAATATGGAAAGCATCACTGGACAATTTTATTCACGACATGTATTTTGCAATTAACAATTTACTTATTATTACCAGTAATATTGATTGTAAAAAGACAAGTTTTATCCTCACCTGTTTGTGTGGTTTCCTGGTAAATTTCATATATTCCTAATGTCTTATGACTTTGTAGAGGTTTTAACTTTTTATCTTTCATATTTATTTTACCGTTTTGAATTTGGTTTTGCAGTATTGGAATATTGTCTTGATTGGTTTGGATTACTTCTATAACTAAAATATTAGAAAAATGGTATAGTAACGCGCCTTGCTGGGAAATACTTAGACATTATATAGGTAGGTATACTAAAATGACAATAAAGATGCACCAGAAATAAACAAACTACGACACGTTGAATGGTACGAGGAGCACTCCCAAATCACTATTTACAATGTATACCGGGTGGTGAATCGTAAAACGGGCCATAGGAAACTCAATGTAAAATTCTAAACTGTTGAATTCCTGCTTCCCTAATTATTTTACATCAAAAGTCATGAGAGAATATTTGTAGAGAATTGAAATCTGTATTAAAATCAAAAGTTAAAATTGTTCTATGATTTAAACGCATTCCAAAATTTTGAAAAATATAATACATATTTGCCACAGTAGGTATGTGTGTAAAAGTTAAGCCACACGTTACTATTTAACTGACAGTGCTCACACCGTTGACTGAATAAAAAATCTTTATTACTAATACTTTCTCCGTAACTGAGGGTATCTTATCAACTGTATTGTTTTTAAACAATAAATGATAGAATAAAAATATTGACAGTTCAAAAATGTGAAAATAATAACTTCATTGTGACGCATTATTGCACTGTGTGTGGCATAATTTTGGGCTGAAAAACTGAAAAATGTATTACATTTTTACAAAATTTTGGAATATGTTTAATTCGTAGAACAATTTTAACAGTTGTTTTCAATACAGATTTCAATCCAAAAAAAAGTTGATTAATAGCAAGCTGAAAATTTGTTAATAGTTTAACGGTGTGTAGTCGAACAAACTTTGATATATGGGAACACCGGAACAGGGGAAGTTTTAATGGTGGAACAGGTTAAAAATTTGGAACGTCAGACTATGAAATCGTCAGATGTATTTTCTCGGACGGAACTTCCAATTCATTTGTTGCCCTTTCATTAAACTCTCATGCAAAAATCAGACTGGTGTTTATCACCAACTGCGCATTTTAATGAGTGTAACACGAAGAACATGTCAAATGACAGGAAACATGTTGGTTAGTAATACCAGTCTGATTTTTGCATGAGAGTTTAATGAAAGGATAACAAATCAATTGGAAGTTCTGTCCGACAAAATACATCTGACGTTTTCGTAGTCTGACGTTCCAAACGTCAGACGTGTCTTGGTTTGTTTATTTCTAGTGCATCTTTATTGTGATTTTAGTATAGTGATATACCTACGTTAGATATATCACTCGTTTTTAGAAGCCGAAGATTATAACAAAGTTTGATTTGAAGGCATACAGATAAAACAATCGTCTGTTCAATACGCTCAATATATTTTTTTGATTCAATTTTTGATTGCACTTTTTTTAATTCGAACGATAAAACATAAATTTCGATGTAGGTACAAATTGTTGAACTCTTTGTTGATGTACGCGTAAAGAAAAAAGCTGATTTCGTACCACATGGGAGTCGAATGGTATGATTGACAAGATAATTCAATGTTTTCAGTCGAGCCCACACCAGGGTTCCAACTTATGGGCTTGTGGACAATTATCTATCTTCTGTGGTTGACTTCGTGTAATTAGCTGAACACTTTTAGACAAGATGTTTATTATAAATACTATATAATTTAGTCGATATAACGACATGGCGAATTAAATTGAAAAGTTTGAAATCACTCATCAGTGTGTAGGTACATCTCAAATCTATAACAATTGTAATATTTTAAATCAGTCACACGTGTCTAAGTACTTTCCACAACATGCAATTATCTCCATGAACCATTGTAAGTTCTCTTACATCTCTACGCCCATCATGAATAACCCATTGACCCCATGGTACTTTTAAAATACGTCTCTGGATATTTTCCTATTATGTCTCTATGTATAAATACTGGTTTAAAGTCGCCGAAATAGTACAAACGTCATATTATTCGACGCGCCTTAACAAGACGAGAACAAATATATACTTCTGGTTTTTATATTACTTAGGGGAGGAGGGGGCTAGTTGTAACAATTTTCATAAAATCAAATATATCTTGACAGCGATTTTCCCAATTATCACTAATTAAACACTCAACGATAGTTTAACTCTTTCTGAATCAAATTGAACTGAAGAAAAGTTAAAAAGACTGGTATTTTTTAATCAACTAGCATTTTGCCAAAAAAAGTGCATTGTTACAACTTACCCCGCGCTTGGGGCTAGTTGTAACATATATTGGGGCAGGTTGTAACAGTACGATAATTTGAATTTTTTGGTATATTTCGAAGAAAAAAGAACGTTGCTCCTTTTGAAAGATGTTGCTCGACTTAACAACGTGGCTTCCGGTGTCTTAAATATAAATGTAGATTTCTACGCATAACATTTTGAATCCAATCTGGACCAACTCTATAATTTTGATACCAATAAGAAGGAAGTTGCATAGCACTGAGTTTCACGGCACATGGGTAAGACAGTTTTCGCATCTTCATGGGAATTAATCCAAAATATATTTCAGCTCACTTCAGAATATACGAAGCCATATTACAACATGTTACAACAAGCCCCAATGTCTTGTTACAACATACCCCGTAGCACACTTTTGCATATTTATTAAAATAACTGTAAAAATATCTTCATAATCGTAAAATTGTTAAGCAACATAAAAGTATAACTAAATTTAGAAAAGAAATGAACACCGAAAGTTTCATTTCCGTTTAAAACAATAGCCATAACCAAAATTTTATGAGTGTCAAATTTTATATTAACTCATCCAATTGAAGCTCGTCCACAATACCAGAGAACAATAACCACAGAGAAACGACACGCTTTTGATCTTTCGTGGCTAAGCCGCCAACGACACTTAAAGCAACCAGAGCGACCATCGAAGCAATAGTCAGTGGGCATATCACACAATATAAATTCGTAAATAAAATTAACCCGGCACCTGCCACGTGGCTTTGCAAGGCATCAACTGCCACGTGGGGTGCTCACAGCACCCCTTAAAAATTTTCTGTGATCTACTTGTTTATAAACAAAATAATGTGTTGAGTTACACAAGAATATAAAAAAAAACATGTTTTATTAATTTATTAGCTACTAATATATTATAGAATTTAAAAAATAAAATTAAAAAGGTGTTATAAGCAAATTAGCAAGTACCAACCCATAATAAATGAAGTGATGTAAAATATCTAAGAAAATTAAAATTTATTGAGTATAGAGAATATATTAATAATTTAGATCAGTTATTACGATAAAAAAATGTAAATCTGACCTGTTTATCAAAAACATAAAAAAATTTTACTGCCAGATGATGACACCCCAATTCGAATTTAGAGCTACAATTTCAGAATGACACTAAATAACCACTTCAAACACAAACAGATCTATGCTATATAATATTATTGAAAGCTACTATGACGCACAGGACGGTTAACAAATTTGAAATACCAAATATTTGATGAAAATGTGTTATGGGGTGCTGGTAGCACCCCACGTGGCAGGTGCCGGGTTAAGCACTTATGTTGACTTTCAATAAATATAGAATATTGCACCGAGAAAAAAGTTGCGTACAGGGCCGGCTTTTGTTGGCATTCTTTATAATAATGGAATTATTTTTGATTTAAAAAAGGTTGCAAATATATCGCACAATGCAACGTAATGATGAAAATCATATTGATTGGAACCATAAATGAAAATACTTATTTGTTTATCCTGATTTTGGCATTGAAAGACCAATAATAAAATATACCTATTTATTACGGTAGGTGTGGCTTTCACTGATTGTCTTTGGCTTGAGCTGATACAAGTATTTCCTAATAAATTATATTTTTTAATATAGGTTATCGAAAAATAACACAGCCATTGTAACGGCTACGGAAATGTCACAAACTCTGAAAGTTCCAATTCTCTTTGACTATTAATAAAGAGTTCATTATAGAAAATCCAAAATGGCCGCCAAAAAATGGTGGGTTACATATAATTTAATTTCACAACTACTTCAATATGGGTATCGAATGAAAGGGCTTGACTGCTAATAAAGAGTTCATTATAGAAAATCCAAAATGGCCACCAAAAAATGGTGGGTTAGATATTTAATTTCACAACTACCTCAATATAGACATCAAATGAAGGGGCTTGACTAGTAGAAAAGAGTTCATTATAGAAAATCCATAATAGCTGTCAACAGAATAGTGGATTACATATTTTCGTTGGCATACTGTTATACCCCCATCTACTGTTTTTTTTTTATTTTTATTGACTTCTAAAAGGCATTTGATCATGGTAAATATTTTATATTGATCGAGGTTTTAAGAATCATTGGCAAGATTTTCCCAATTACCGCCCCAATTATGTCTCCAACAATTTTTAGTTTGAATAGTATTTTGATTTTGTTTGCGTCGTGTAAATCAGAAATTGTCGTGTATAGAACTCTATATATTTTTATTTCGTAAAAATAGAATATCTTGGAATGCGATGACACCCGGACAACATCTGTTTTGTATCCCTTACTTGGTAGAGCGAAGTTTAGTTTTTTTATGCATTACGTAGGGGTAATGTATACAAGGAAATGAATCACTTTCTTTATGATTTATTATCAATAATATTCAATCAAGTCAAATTAATATTAGATACCTAATAACTAATATGTAAAAATTACAAAGCAATAACAATTACCTGTTATTATTCTTAGGAAATCTAAATAAACTTATTCCTCTTCCTGTCGCAGAGGAACATCCGTGAACCACACACGAGTAACCAGACATTTTAACGATTATAATTATTATATAAATGCTCAAACAAACTTGTTAAGCCAAGTATTTACCATACACGCCTACGGACTATAGCAAAACAACCTGAGTGACAGAATTAGCATGTGTTGGGAACACATAAAGCAACAAGGTTCGCGCATGCGTCTTCAAAAACGGTACACGTTTCAAGTACGGTCGTGCCGTTTCTCTGTGGTTATTGTTCTCTGACAATACTACTAGTTGCAACTATGGGAGGATGACTGGCTAGACGGTGTCATTTGCAGTGCGATAAGAGAATAAGATTGAGCCAGCTAAATTAGTTAAAAACGGTCAAATAACCTATGAAAAAGCTGTGTTACTACTTACCCCTGTTACAACAAGCCCCTTGTTCCCCTACTTTTAAAACGTTGTAACCGGAAGTGACACAATATAGTAGCAGAAATAGTATGTGTGATATATCAATCAACGCGTATTGAAAAGTCGAGCTCGCATATTTAGTTCCGGGGTTTCGTGGCATTTCCGGTTAAAAATTTATAACTGGAAGTTACTTAAAAAATAGTGAAATCGTATACCAATCGACGCAAACTTACAGGAAGAGTTTAAATATCTACTTCAGGTTGTACTTCCAGTAACGTTGGGTGAAAACCTAGGACTTACGAAGTGCGAATGTGTTTTTTTACATACTTACTAAAATCAGCTGGTGTTGAGGTTTCTGGACATACACAATTTACCGACGACATAAAAGGTACTAATTGATTTGGCGACCCGTTATAAACACAATATCCATTAGCCATAATATATACCTAAAAACGAAGATTTTTTAAGAAACGTGTTATTAATATTAGCAGGTAAATCACTAAATATTTGGACAATATAACTATAGTTAAATCAAGAAACTAACACTAAAAATAATATTCCCAGAAACGGAAGTAGAAGCTAATGTGAGAAAAATAATAATGTGGATAGCGCTCATGATAAATATGCGTAAAAACAGTTTCTTTTGTCATTCAGACAAAGTCGCCTACCCCT
The DNA here is from genome assembly GCF_917563875.1 of Diabrotica virgifera virgifera. Taxonomy (NCBI): domain Eukaryota; kingdom Metazoa; phylum Arthropoda; class Insecta; order Coleoptera; family Chrysomelidae; genus Diabrotica; species Diabrotica virgifera. Next base: position 63,861,567 of record NC_065443.1, on the reverse strand, counting down.
TCACATTTCATACACTGAAAGGAAGTAGTGCCTGATTAACAAAACATAGAAATAATTTTGTCTACCCTTTTTAAACATATTAGAATAGAATAGAATAGAATAGAATAGAAATATGCTTTATTGTCATGAAAAATTGTACAATTTTATCGACAAAGCTTATAAAAAGTCAAGACAACAAAACAATAACAATTCAATTTACTAAAATTACATAAATCGTCAATATATTTATAATAATAACAATAATAATGAAGTTAAACAGAAGTAGTCAATTGCAAAATTTAAGTAAATTGCAAATGTATAGTCTACCTAGTAATTAATAAGTTTAAAAGTTAAGCTGCTGCATATGACACCCAAATATAGACAAAAAAAATGATAATAAAAATACTACTTGTGCAAAGGGTACTGTAATTTCTTAGTTATTGATTAAGAAAATCTTCTACTGAATAATATGGTCTTTCAGATAGGTAGGCTTTTGTCAGTTTACGGAATTTGGGGAAAGATGCTGCAGATTTAAGTTGTAGAGGGAGATGGTTGTAAAGTTTTTTTGCGGAATATAATATAGATTTCTTTACTAACTCAGAGGACGGGGTCGGCATACAGACGTCAAACGTAGAATTTCTCGTGAAGTAGTCATGATTAGGTCTTGGTGGAAAGACATGTAGATGTTTACGAATTAAGCAAACAGTTTCTAAAATATACAAAGATGGAAGGGTTAAAATTCTGTGATCTTTGAAGTAACTTCTGCAATGTGTTGTTCTTCTGAGGCCAAACAGATATCTAATTGCTCTTTTTTGTAATTTGAAAATAACATCGAATTGGGCAGCTGTACCAGAACCCCAAAAAGGAAGACCATAACGAAGATGTGACTCGAACAAAGAAAAATATGTTATTTTGGAAGATGCTAAATTGAGTTCATTCGAAACAGATCTTATAGCATAGCAAGCTGAGGATAGTTTCTTCCTTAACAAATCGATATGGTGGGACCATTTAAGGTTGCTGTCTAAAAAAATACCAAGAAATTTCACAGAATCAACGGTACTGATCTGGCTGTTATTAAGAGGTAAGGGTTGAAGGACTCCTTTATAAGACAATGCTACTGTTTTATCTACGTTAAACGAGAGTAAATTAGAGTCAGACCAGGTTTTTATTGTAAGTAGATCAGAAGTTATAGTAGCATGAAGAGTTGCAATATTTGAGTTGCTCCAAGTGATACTGGTATCATCAGCAAAAAGAAAGATTTTTCCATCGATTTTTAAACTAGTGATGTCATTAATAAAGATAAGGAAAAGTAGAGGACCCAATACTGAACCTTGAGGTACCCCACATACAATGTTTTTGAGACTAGAGTCTGTATCGTTTGCTCTAACCAGTTGTTTCCTATCATCCAAGTAAGATTGGAACCAATCTAAAGAAATACCTCGAATTCCGTAGAAATTTAGTTTTCTTATCAAAATGTTATGATTTACACAATCAAAAGCTTTGGCGTAGTCACAAAAAACGGTGGCAGTGTGAAGATTATTGTTCAGTGCTTGATAAACCTCATGTAGTACAGAAAAGATGGCATCAGTGGTGCATTTATTATTTAAAAAGCCGAACTGATTTTGTGATAAAATGTTGTTTTCAACTAGAAAGGACATAAGTCGGGCTTTTATGAGTCTCTCAATAATTTTGGAGAGTACCGGTAGTAGTGCAATAGGTCTATAATTGCAGGTATTAGATATTTCACCACCCTTATGAAGAGGAATAATGATGGCTGTCTTCAGGCACTCTGGAAATTTACCTTTCTCAAAGGAATCATTAATTAGTGAGATGAGGACTTCTAACACATTTTCTGGGAGATTAGAAAAAATTTTTATCGATAGACCATCAGTACTACAGGAGGATTTGCTTTTGATACTATTGATTGTTTGGATCAGTTCAGATTTATCGACTGGTTTTATAAAGAATGAATTCGAGACCTTTCTTGAATTAGGGAGATAAGCAATGGGATCTTGTTGTGGCAAAATAGTTGATGTAATATTTTTACTCACATTAACAAAGTATTCATTTAGATTTTCAGGGTCTGGAAGGGAAATTGTTTTAGCAGTGTGGGTTTTATTTCGAAGATCGTTTATTATGGACCAAGTTTCTTTTGCAACACTTTTTGAGCTTAGGTATAAAATAAATAAAAATAAACATATTCTGCATTCTTCATTAAAAAATCAGAAATCTGCATTGGAGAAAAAACAAAAAACTTTATTCACCGTATACTTGGCAATGTAACAAATTTGTTACTAATGTTTAACAATGTTTTTTGATAGTTTAATTAACAGAAAAAAACTAAAACGTACACTCTCTATATTGGGACCGTGCAAGTTCGGCAAAGCGACACCTATTTCTACGCTCTGCAACTTTATTCGTACTTTTAATTATATTGGCCGATTATATTAGTCCTGGTTACTGGATAATTGTCAAGGCCATAGCCCAAAAAATAATAAGAAGAAAAAAATAAGATTCAGGTTATGTTATTAAAACGTAAACAATTGTATGTAGTAAATAAAATTAGTTATTAAAATGCAGTACTGCAAGCAAAATACAATTAATTAAATTTATCTTTATATAATAATTGCAAATCATATCAATATTGTGGAGCAACATATAATTTTTCTTCTTCAATGACAATAGATATGAAATGTACGTCAATTTGACAATTTCAATTGACAATATGAATTATTTAAGAAAGTTGCAATATTTCTCCGCTATTCACGCACGATCGTTTCACGTATCCCTTCCAAGTACTTCAGTACTTGCACACCGCGAATATCCCAAAATAATAAAAAACACCCTTTTTCTTATAAAAAAATTAAAAGTTTTTAAAAACAATGGAGAATCTTCTCGAAAATGCAACAGGTGACAGATGACATTAATTAGAAGTTATCAGAAATCGGTAATAATAAAAATATAAGTTAACTATTGCCATCTCTACGGACAGTTTTATGTTATTAGTACAAAATGTCAGTAGCAGGTCTAAGGAGTAACTCACCTAGGATCTAAAATGAAAATGTTACAAATTTATTACATTGTGTGTAAAATTTCAGGATTTGGTCTGCTGATATTTTTTTGTATTCGAAATTTATTTAAGTTATTGTTACCTATACTTACTTGATCAAAAATTTGGAAGAGCGATGCTGGCGGCTGATGGATTGTACATATCACAGTTCTTTCGAGCCTAGTTATTTTCTTAAGAAGATCTATACATTGTTTAATAGATACATTATCCAATCCCCTAAAAACAAAGATTAAATTAAAGATTCTTCTTCTTAATGTGCCATACCCAAATGTGAGCATATATAACTGCTCTGCGTATATCTGTGTTATGTATAATTTAGTCAATTTAGTGTATCATTCTTTCATGTGAAAGATCGAGAAAAAGAGGGGACTAGGAAGGAATAGACTATTGTGGCTAAGAAACATCCGACAATGGACAATTCTAAATTTTGAACAGCTAATAAGAACGGCTGAAAAAAGAGAATAGTTTGCAAATATAGTAGCCAACCTCCATTGAGGAGACGGCACTTTAAGAAGAAGTGTACATAGATATAATATGGGACCTACAGTTTAACGTCAAATCTGAACAACTAAGTATAGAGAAGCTGTATTAGACATATTATGACTACAAGGTTTGTCAGGGATTCGATGCAACGACTTTTTATCTTTAATTGCAAAAGACTGGTATATTTTTTGTACCCCCTAACGACAAATGAATAATTTGAAAAAAACTTTAAATGTGTGTAAAGCATTTGATTCCTAGCTGAGCGATTTCGACTTAATACAAATCCATCTTCAGAGCTATGGTAAAATTTTAAAAAGTACCACTACAAAAGAGGGATCCACTTGTTTAACCCGGGATCGGTCGCGCTGTTAGAAAAAATCTAACATTTTATCCTGTTCCGTGATCGCTCCCTCCCACATCACTGTACCAGACAGTAGTGATGTTGATTATAGTTACTTTCGAGTATTCTTTACAAATCGTTACTTTTGTATAAAGTAATCATTTAAAGTATTCGTTACTTTGATTACTTTTGTATTTGAGTACCGCTAATCATATCGAGAATCGCATTTCTCAGTATTTCGTATAAGTCTAAGATCCGATATAACGACCTTCACCGATCTATTTAATGGATAGAAATTAAATGATATGCAATTGTTCTGTCATTGCTGTTCCACAATATCAGTAATTTCGAGTTTTCTGTCTGCATCAATTAAGTGCCAAAAACAAACCCTCGAAACTCTAGATGACGTACCTTAGCAGTAACTTTGGGCACCCAGTTGCTTCGGATATCGGTTCTGATTGCAAACTCGTGTTCAGTGACCCCAAATACCCAGGAATAAGAAAATCTGGCCCATAATATACTGATTTTAACATGTTTATGCATTTTTCGATGCGTTTTATACGCTTTAAAATGTAATAATGCATTTCCACCTATTTTTGTACTGTACTTTTTTCCAGACGTCATCCTAATCCTAAATACAATGCAAAAAGTTGTAAGTCTCTATGTACCTACTATATTTAAAAATATATTTATTCCTGTGTTTTTAGTGTTAAATGGCCCTGGTCTAATAAAAATAATGCCATACCTATGTACATGTAAAATGATGGTCATAGTCTAGAAATATTATCATTTCTACATATTTTCCGGTCAATCTAAGCTATTTTTTTCTAGGCCTGATAAGAATAGTGTGTATTTATTATTAAAATCTAATGTGTTCCATTTTCATTTTCAAAAGAACTAACATCTGTGAAATTCTGTGAATTATCTACCTTGACAAATCGTATAGACATCTGTTTCTGGGTGCACGCTTTGTTAAATGATATACCTCCCTCTGTTTCAGCTATTTCTCAGCGCCCTGTAATCCTGTAAAACTCTTCATAGCCTTCGCCCTTCATAGATAAAATTTTAGTTAACTGTACTGATACCGAACACTCGTGGAATACCGGTCCGACTCCGATATCAACCGATATCAACCGAGTAGATACAATACTCAAAATCAAAATCAGTCCCTGATACGATTGGTACGAAGTAACGAAGTAATCAGAGTAATCAAAGTAATCAAAGTAACGATTTACCTCTCTGTATAGTAATCGTTACTTTCGGTATTCGTAAGTAACGAGTACTTTGTAACGAATAGTTACTTTTTCAACATCACCACCAGACAGCATAACTAAATATGAGTAGAACTGACTTTTGTTAGATAAAATCTAACGACGGGACTGCTAACGTAGGTCAATATTTTATAATTTTCTAGTATTGTGTCTAAGAGTATTTTTATACTCAGGTGTCTGTCTATACATATCTAAACGATCTCTAGATTAACCATAAATTACCAGTTGTAGGCACTTTGTGCAAAAATTAGCCCGACGTACTATCGGAATTACATACTGTGGTTATGTTTTAGTGTTTGTTCCGTTTCTTTGTATGTTATCTTTTATTCTAGCGTTTGTTCCGTTTTCGTGTATCCCTCATGTTAAAAATAGAAATTTTTATCATAACAAGTAAATAAAAATACTATAAATAAAAAAATTATTTTAAAGACGTATTGTTAGATAAAATTTACGCGCGGCTGATCGTGTGACAGAAAAGAAAGCGACTGTTCCCGGTTTAAAATATGGAATAAAATTTTTTTCTTCAAATTTTAAAAAACATAAAAGTTTCCAAAAAAGTCATTAAAAGACAGCATACAAAAACACATTAAAAATTTGGTTACAGTATCTACGGGTGCATCTGGATAGAGTTGAGGCGACAGCCAGAATTCTGACAAGTCAATAAAATTATTCGTAGTAACTATTACACCTTTTCAATTATTACATTCTTATTATTAAATATTTGTAGTAAACCTTGAACGTCAGTTGTACTGATAAGAAATCATTGTAATTTAAACGTAATTAACAGATGCAACAACTATCGCAATTACTTGTTAATTAGGCAATTAACGATACGAAAATTAGTTTTAGTAGGTAATAAATTAAGCCTTTATATGGCGATTTCTTCAAAATTAACGTTATAGAGTAATTACAATAATTTTTTATTGTAATTACAGTTAAGAGGCTACATCAACGCGCCATCAAAACGGAAAACGCGTTCCAAGATTGCAGCTTTAATTTTGAATATTTTGCTGAGATATTTGGCACACATATTCGTAATATATTAAAGAGTGGCGGTACAGAGCCCAATTTAAGAAATATGTTAGAATGTGGAAATTACTCTATAGTTAAATAAAATACTACAAAAACAACCCAGTACCACAGTATAAAGAGGGACAGTAGAACCACTCTCCTAAAAATTGGAAGTAAAATCTTTAGTCGCGCATGGCGACCGCGCAATGTTCTTAGTCGCTTTTGCCCCACTCTCGCATTGCTAGTCGCATAGAAACGTACGGATTTTAACAGGGAAAACCCGCATCCACCACTGGTGAATTACCAATTGCATACTACCGGTATTACTTCTTGAGATCAAAGCGCTGACAGAGAAGTGGTTTTACTGTGGAACCTCTATATACTGTGCCTGTACCGCCATCAAGAAGAACAAAATAATACACTTTATTCAAATACATTTTTTATCCCATGCCTAGATTTTGTGTCAGATTAGAACTACTAACATTGATTATCTATAATGAGAAATCGAAAATATTACAACTATTAACTGATGAGGCAACATATAGAAATAGTCACTGTCATTTTGACAAATCTCCGTCGGTTTTTTCTAAGTGTAATAGCCCGATTCTCTTATTAATATCTGTTCTGTTATCTATATCGATATCTGTTCAGTGCAGAGTGCAGTAGTGTATTATTTTCTAAGATATTGGAATTCGTTAGTGTTGATCCATAGGGAAGTAGTGTTTGTTTATAATTAATTTATTATATTTTTGTGTAATAAAACCAAATAAGTTGTCGGACTATTTGAAAAATTAGATAATAATTTAAGTTAAAATGAGAATTAGGCCAGGAGTTGAGGTGACTGATTATTAAGATAATAAGACATTATATTTGGAGGATGGCAAGTGTTTCCATTTGTTTTTCTTGTGACCGGGAGGTTAAACCAAAGCAAATTTCCATTGAGTGTATCACGTGTTGCTCATGGGTCCATAAGGGATGCTCGGGTTTGACTAAAAGTGAATATGAAAAAATCTGTGCTGACTTTCGCAAAACTAAATTGCATAACTGGGAATGTAAAGTATGCAAAGAGACGGTGGTACCTATCTTTGAATTCTGCTTCAAATAGCCGGAAAAATTCGGTATCAAAATAAACTGCTGACAATGGAAAACAGGTGCCCAATGCTGATTTTTCAAGTCTACTGTGCAATATTGTGGATGCTGTAGAGAGTGAAACTGCAATCAAGGATGAAATAAATAATTTATTAAAGAAAAGTACCACTACCAATAAAGATGTACCAGTAGTTATTGTTCACATAATTAACCTATTGTTAAATCAGAGGACTGAAGTGCAGGCAACAATAGATACAATTAAAGCGTCTGTAAAATCTAATGAGGCGAAAGTTGAAACTTTAGAAAAGAAACTTGAAGGGTTACAAGAAAAAATTGAAACCATGTGTGGAAATGGAAGTGAAGAGATAAGAAATCAAAGTGTATCTATTATCAAAGATGAGCAAGATATGTTCCTGGAATTAGAAGATAGAAGTAGTCGATCTAAAAATATACTAATCTATAATGTTGATGAGAGCCAATCTAAGGTTACTAATGAGAGAATAGATCATGACAAGGCAAATACTCGAGAAGTACTAACGAAACTGGAGGTTGGAGCAACTGAGTTTAAGGTTTTGAGGGTAGGACGTGGTAATAGCAGTAGTGACAGGCCAAGACCACTTAAGGTAATTTTTCAAAATAATACCACAATGATTGCATGTCTTAAAAACAAACATAAGTTGAAACCATCGAGCATATTGATTAAATCAGATCTTACTCAAATGCAACGAAATAATCTCAAGAAATTATATGAAGAACTTGATAGGCGCAGAAGAAATGGTGAATCAAACTTGGCAATACGATACAAGAATGGTAACCCGTTTATTTCAAAGGTAAAAGAACAAAACCACCAGAATCCAAAAAACTCCCAAATGCGAACATAAGTTTGAATAGTCTATCACTTTACTACCAAAATGTGCGTGGTCTGCGTACGAAGCTAAAGGACATACATTTGACATCCTGTTCAGCTACATATGACGTTATTTTCCTAACAGAGAGTTGGCTTGGTCCTGAATATTAAAAGTAATGAAGTTTTCTGTGATTTATATACCGTATACTGTCGGGACCGTGATCATATTTCCAGCGACAAATCAAGAGGAGGTGGAGTGTTAATAGCAGTTAGAAGTGATATTAGTTCTTGTCTAGTGGAAATTGCCAGTTCAAATCTAGAACAGGTTTTTGCTGGAATTACTATTAATTGCATTAAATATGTTTTTGGCTGTGTCTACATTCCGCCCAGATCTAGATTGGATGTTTATTCCAATCACATTGATACTGTAAAACTAATTATGAATAAGTATAAAGATTCTAAACTAGTATTATTTGGGGATTATAATCTACCAAATCTGATATGGGACGGTGAGACGACTGCTAAAAATATAAGTAATGATACTGACATTTTGTTTTGTGACGAGTTCAATTTTTTAGGATTAGCTCAATATAATTATTTTAAAAACCAGTAGGACTCAATTCTTGATCTGTGTTTCTCTGATACTTATTTAAATCTAAAAAAGCGAAAGCTTTAATGACGTGTGACAGGTATCATCCCTCACTTGAAGCATTAATATTATTTGATAATCAATATATCAGTTTGGAAACTAATTTTTATTATAACTTTCACAAGGCGGATTATGGTGCCTTGAATAATTATTTGCTTCAGATCAATTGGATTGAGTTGTACTGTTGAGAGGATGTAAATGACATTTTAGATGCTTTTTATTCCATTATTTGGAACGCAATTGAACTTTTTGTACCAAAGATATCTGTAAAAAGATCGAATTTTCCTGTTTGGTTCTCATCCGAACTTAAGAGTAAAGGCATTGCCAAAAAGATTGCGCATAAAAAATATAAAACTACAAATAAGTATCATCACTATATTGAATTTAAAAATTTGAGAGATGAATGCTCATCACTCACTAAGCAGTCTTACAATGCTTACGTTTCAAAGATGGAAGTGAGAATGAATGAGAACGCTGGAGAATTTTGGAAGTTCATCAAAAATAAAACCAACGGACATGGTGCTCTCCCTGGCTCTATGTTTCTAGGTGAGGAAAGTGAGAATGACAAACAAAAATTAACAGAGTTGTTTGCAAAACATTTTGGTACTGTATACAGCACTTTTAATGGTAAATCTGTGGATAACCTGGAGAGTAATGGAATTTTCTCACAACAGCTGGAGGTGGAAATTAGTAACCTCGAAGTCACTTTTGACAATTTACTGAATGTGTTGTTGTCATTAAATGTCAATAAAGATTGATACCCTGATTTGATACCGAATTTGTTCCTAAGAGAAAGTGCAGTGTCCTTGTGTGAATCATGAGTATATGTTCTTAATAAATCTCTCCAGACGGGAATTTTCCCGAACAGATGGAAACATTCCTTTGTGTGTCCTATTTTCGAGGCAGGAGATCATAGTGATATCAAAAATTATCGGCCAGTTTGTATTCAGTCAGCCTTATCTAAAGTATTTGAAAAAATGGTTTTGCCAAGTTTGGATAATTGTTTTAGGAACATTATTACGGACAACCAACATGGATTTGTAGGCGGACGTTCTACTCTCACTATCCTCTTTTTGTATATCGATAGTATAGGTACAGCAATGGATGAGGGTTACGAGGTGCCCTCTATATACACCGCACTGTTGCCAAAGTTTCGCAGAACTTTCGAAAAAAGGTGTGCTACTATCTCTCAAAGTAATATTGATGACGCGCTGATGTTGGCTCTTAAATAGGAAATATTATGAGACAAATATATTAAAATGAGAATTTTTGGTTTATGGACGAAAATTGATACAATATTATTAGACTATTAGTAATTATATAAGATAAGAGCCATAAAGTTAAATACTTTTTCTCGTAACACATCTAAGATTTTTGAACAATTGCTTAGAAATAGAACTACATTATTACACAAAATGAGCAGAACAGCTTTTGGGAGCGTATGTCAGAAAATACTAAACATACACATTAAATTAATTTTAATAGATACATATTTTAGCTACATAAGTTTCTAATTACCAACAAACACAAAATCAGTTGAATAATTTCTGTCGTATCTTCATCAGATTGATCCAAAATGTTTACTAAAAAACAAAAATAATCTAAATGGGCGCCTAAACGGACCCTTAGTACCAGAACAATGGAAAAAGACCTGGTAGTCCGGAGGTCGGTTCTGATGGCTTTGGAGGTCGGTTCTGATAGAGTATTCATGTTCAGCGACTCCAAAAACCCACAAGTAATCTGTTTGCATCAATCGAGTGCCAAAAAGCGTCGAAACTCTAGTTGACGTGCCTTAGTAGTAACCCTGGGCACCAGGTGCTTCGGGGATCAGTTCTGATGGCGTATTCATGTTCAGCGACCCCAAAACCCCCCGAGTACCAAAATCTGGTCCTTCATATAATGATTTTCACACGTCTATACACATTTGAATGCATTTTATACACTGTAAATTCAATTACTCATTTCCACCCAGTTTTCTATTGTAGACTTTTTTTCTGAGGTCATCCCGAACACAATGCAAAAGGTTGCAAGTCCCTAGGTGCTGTATTTAAAAATCTATTTATTCCGGTGTATTCTAAATGCCCTGGTCTATATATAGTCCAGTCGGGTTAGACGAATAACAGGCCTAACCTTGCATTAGGAGCTGCCCCAAATTTTATTTTTCTAATCTTTAGGGAGGCTCAATATTAGTATAAATTTAAAATCTCTACTGAATTACACTGTTGCGTTAGCCGCCATCTTGATTTTAAACGAGAACCGTTTTTGCTCAATATCTCCGCCATTTTCAATTTTTTGATAAAAAGTGTACAAACTGAAATTGTTGAAAATGCGATTTTCTATAATTTCATTTATTATAATTTTTTTCGTGCGGTCGATATTTTCCGAGTTATGAGGGGAAAATAGTGAGAGTTGGAGAATAATTATTGAATTATTGAATTATCTCGTTTATTATTAGTTCTACAACAAGTATGTACCTATACAAATGAAGAGAATTAAATTCTACACAATTTTGGACTCTTTAATTTTTTTGCTAAAATTAATATTTAAGGTAGTACGTATGCGATAATGGTGCGAGCGTAAGACCGGATTGATTTTATAGCAATTGATTTTGTTCAATATCTACGCCATTTTCAACTAAAATTGTTCAAAATATAATTTCCTACAATTTCTTTTTAACAATTTTTTTCATGCGGTTGATATTTTCCGAGTTACATGGGAAAATAGTAAAAAGTGGTGGGGGAGCATAATTATTGAATTGAATTTTGTCTCCGAGCTGCCCCAAATTTTATAATTCTATCCTTTAGGAGAGATCAATAGTAGTGTAAATTTAAAATCTCGACTGAATTCCGCGGTTGCATTAGCCGCCATATTGATTTTAAATGAGAACTGTTGTTGCTTAATATCTCCGCCATTTTCAACTTTTCGACATAAATGGTGGGAAAGAAAATTGTTGGAAATGCAATTTCCTACAATTTTTTTGGCACAATTTTTTTATAAGATCAATATTCTCCGAGTTAAGGGGGAAAATAATGGAAGCGGAGGGAAAGCATAATTATTGAATTGTCTCATTTATTATTAACTTTACGACATAATTGTACATAAAAAAAAAATAAAGAGAATTATATTTTATACAATTTTTGAAGCTTCCAATGAAACATCAACCAAACTAAATATATAAAAACATAAAAAGACATTATATGCATTAAGTTCACTTAATTTTATTAACTAGCGGGTTTTATTGGTTGAATTTGTCTGTCGATATTTTAAGTTTTATGTCAGCTAATATATCGTGATGTTTCATCATTTTTTTTTTAATTTTGGACCCTGTTGGGGGGAATTTTCCCATTCCCCCCTTGTAGACCCGCCACTGGTTCTCTCGAAAAATTGTAGTAAATCGTAATTGCAACATTTCAGTTCTTACACTTTTTGTCGAAAAGTTGAAAATGATGGAGATATTGAACAAAAACAATTGCTACAAAATCAATCAGGTCTTACGCTCGCACCTTTACCACATACGTACTACCTTAAATATTGATTTTATCAAAAAAGTGTACAACATCAAAATTGTACAAAATTTAATTCTCTTCATTTTTGTATAGGTATATATTTGTTGTAAAACTAATAATAAACGAGATAATTTAATAATTCAATAATTATGCTACAACTCTCACTATTTTCCCCTCATAACTCGGAAAATATCGACCGCACGAAAAAAATTCTAATATATGAAATTATAGAAAATCGCATTTTCAACAATTTCAGTTTCTACACTTTTTGTCAAAAAATTGAAAATGGCGGAGATATTGAGCAAAAACGGTTCTCGTTTAAACTCAAGATGGCGGCTAACGCAACGGCGGAATTCAGTCGAGATTTTAAATTTATACTAATATTATTTGTCAAAAAATTGAAAATGGCGGAGATATTGAGCAAAAACGGTTCTCGTTTAAAATCAAGATGGCGGCTAACGCAACGGCGGAATTCAGTCGAGATTTTAAATTTATACTAATATTATCCCTCCCTAAAGATTAGAAAAATAAAATTTGGGGCAGCTCCTAATGCAAGGTCAAATGCTATCCCGACTGGGCTAATACGATAATTTACGTTTAATACCTATTATGTTATATTCTTTGATAATTTTGTGAATACTAAAATTCACCCATCACATTATGGTAGCGGAGCCCAAGAGGGGATTTTTGCAGTTACTCGAGTGCGTCAGATTATTACATGAGGAGAAACCTTATACCCCGTAAATGTACCTCTACAATATATTCGCTCATAATAAGTTAAAAATAATAAGGGGAGTTCATTAAAGAGATCAAAAAAACAAAAGGTAAATTAAGTACATGCAAAATAGTGTATATTTCAAAAATCTGACGATTTGAGTGGGGCGTAAGAAAATGGGCGAGTCACAAAGTTTCACAAAAAAAAAGGAGAATATTTCGCGAAATGAACGTCAGATCGAAATACTAAAAAATAAGTTTGCAATATTTTTCAAAAATCTATGAAATGATACCAAACAAGACACCCCACGGAGAGGGGTGGGGGGTAAATTTAAAATTTTAAATACGAACCCTGCGATATTTCGCGAAATAAACATTAGATCTAAAAATTGAAATATACGCGTATTCAATATTTTTTTTAAATCTATCGAATGGCACCAAACACGACCCCCCACGGAGGTGGGGGGTTACTTTAAAATCTTAAATAGGAGCCCCCATTTTTTTATTGCAGATTTAGATTCCTTTCGTAAAAATAAGTAAATTTATTCGAGACATTTTTTCGAGATATGGATAGATGGCACTATAATCGGAAAAAACCATTGTTGGAAATGGAACATTAAATTAAACAATGGAAAGTCCCCCACTTTATAGAAAATTTAACTTAATTTTTTGAAGATATTCTTCTTTAGCGGCGAATCGATTGAGGGTAAAATTGTACATGATCCGCGCGCCTGCGCACACTGAGAGTATGTAGTTCTGACAATATGTAGTTCATTGCTAATCTTTCAAGATAGGTATGTATGTATCTGTAACCGTGCAAATAAGTCATTAAAAGAATATATTAGTGGTTTTAGGAAATGTATTATTTATTAAAATTATTGTGTTTTTGGATTTGTGTTTACCTGTAGTAAAATAATAAAATATTATGTAAGCATAACATTTCTACACTATATGTCGCCGTGTTGTGTAATTATACCCGAAACTTACATGTCTATTTATAGGGCCTCGCCGGAGTAGTGGGAAATGCGTTAGCACTGAGATTGGAAAGTTGCGGGTTCAATTCCTAGGCGATTGATATATTTTTTTTATTTTTGGTTGTTTTAATAAAAATTTTTTGAAAGTGGTAGATAAGAAAGTTAGTTTGATTTTTAAATAAAATACAAATAACCTTTTAAGTATATTTACTTCGTTTAAATTACCTATTATATAATAGAAGAATATCTTCTTACGTGCGTACAAAGTACACACACATTCTTTTTTTTTTGGTGTTAGGACCTACTCTTCACAACCCACTAGGTTCCCATAACGCTCGAGTAACTGCAAATTTAGCACACTTTCCTCCCCTACTATTAGGATGAATCATAAGGTAATTACATATTGTGGGAAAACATTGTACTTTTCATTTGAGTGAAAGAGTCACGGTATCGTTTTTATATCATAATCTTCCTAAAACGTTTTTTAATAAAAAATCACGAGTAAAAGTTTTGGACCAATATTTCTAAATCATATAGGTACAGGGTGTTTCATTGGGCAGGCGGTCTTAAAAATACCATACTTTATGGGTCTTACTTCATCAATAACAAAGTTACTGGGTGTTTTATCTATTTTGTCATTGTATATTTGGTTCATAACTTTTTAAACACAAAAACAAATTCTGCACTTTAAAAAATGATGAAAAACTAAATTTATTGATATATTCATGAATAAATAATAAAAAGTCCATAAAAAATACGTAACTTAAATCAACGAAGTATCTTACAAATAAAAAAAATTGCTGACAAATAACTTATTAAAAGTAAAGTAATTGTTCAAAATGATCACCACCTTGTTGAAGGCAAAGTCTTGCTCCCTTTGTAATTTGTCTGACTTACTTCCTAATATCGTCTATGTTATTTTTCATTTTCATGTCTTGGAAGGCGTCTCGAAGTCTTGCTCTCTTTGTAATTTGTCTGACTTACTTCTTAATGTCGTCTATGTTATTTTTCATGTCCTGGAAGGCGTCTGGAATCCGTTCAAGAAGTTCTTCCCTACTTCGTATGTATTTCATCGTTATAAACCTTGGATTTTAAATATCTCCAAACATAATAGTAGATAGGATTCAAATCACATTATAGTGAAGGTCAGATATGAGGACCGCCTCTACCAACCCATGTACATGTTGTGAAAATTGTCGGATAAAAAATCTCTTACTATGCGTCTGTCTCTGTAGTGTGGTGAAGCACCATCATGAAAATGTATATTCCACCTGTATTGATACTTTCATCATCAAGCAGTACTGGCAAAATATTTTCTAAAAATTTAAATACACTTCACCGGTTAGGGTGGGACGTAAAATAGATGGTCCTATTAATTTGTTAACAAATATTCCACACGTTGCTCTACCCAAACATGTGGGTCTCTGAAACTGTGTATCCCATCTTTCTTGAATTTTAGTACCTTTTATGATTTTAGTAGTATCTTTTATGAGAACGGCCACATCGAGCGTAATATACGGGAGATGGTTCGAAGTAACTGGTCCTCATAAGACATCCAACTGTCACTTATGGCTCCACGTGCCACACCCTGGGCAACTGCATTGGTCTGTAGGCTAAACTAAGTGAGGGTAACCACCGAGCGATTGCCGGTATAAGCAATCTCCACTTACTAGCCAACAGCTTCGGGTGGATGAGCTAGTAAGTGTTAGGGCACTCTTTTGTCCTGAGACTGAGAAATCGGTCTCGAAGGCGGATGAACCCTACAGAATGGTCAACGGCATAAGGATGCAGAAGGCAACGGGGAACCACTGCATTAAGGACTCATAGAGTACCCCTAGTAGTAATCATCATGGTGGACATGCAAAGGAGAAGTACTGATCATGGACATCGGATACCAAGATCCGGCAGAGGAAGACAAATAGATAAGTACAAGGCTTCCTCGGTCGTAAACCTGCGAAACCCTTGTAATAAGAAAAAGACAACCATAAAAATTGCTACGTGGAATGTGAGGAGCTTATTCTCTTCGGGAAAATTAGATAACGCCGTGTTGGAAATGGATCGTTTGGGTATAGACATATTAGGCATAAGCGATACACAATGGCCAGGAAATGGCAAATGCCCCACAACTAATCATGGTATGTTTTATTATGCCGGAAGTGACACCACAACCCATCGATACGGAGTTGGAGTCATCATCTCAAAAAAATGGAAAGATGCTGTAGCAAATTTTACTCCATTCTCAGAGCGCGTGATGTTAATACAACTGAAAGATAAGAAGAACATAATAAACATCATACAAGTGTACGCTCCTACAGCAGACAAAGACGAAGAGGAAATAGAACAATTCTATAATAACTTAGAAGAGGTGATGAGAACAACAAAGAGACAACACATTAAAATAGTAATGGGCGATCTGAATGCCAAGGTAGGTCAGGGTAAAGTTGGAGAAAATGTCGGTGAATACGGCTTAGGTAATAGAAATGAAAGGGGTGATCGTTTAGTTCAGTTTTGTCAAAGCGAAGATTTAATAATAACTAATACATTCTTTAAATTACCCCCAAGGAGACTGTATACGTGGACGTCACCTCAACACACACAAGAAAAAGTAATCGGAAACCAAATAGATTACATAATGGTGACAAAAAGATACCGTAATGCCGTGAAATCTACTAAAACTTACCCTGGAACTGATATCGGTTCGGATCATAATCCAGTAGTATCTGTGTTAGAAGCTAGACCTAAGAAAATGAGAAAAACCATCATCCCAGCGTTAGACTTAAGCCAGCTTAAAAGTGAACACCGACGACAAACAGTGCGCGAAGAAATCAACACCGACCTCAGTGTAGCAGAAAACCAAATCCGCAGAACAGACAACATAGATGAAAAACTGAAGTATATAAACACTATAATAAGAACTACGGGAAAGAAACACCTAACCAAATCTCCAAAGAAACATAAGGTGTGGATGACACCAGACATACTAGAGCTAATGGATGAAAGACGCAAATTGAAGAATAATTCAGAAAAATACAGAGAGGTTGATAAGAACATAAAGCAAATAATAAAGAAGGCCAAAGAATCATGGATTAAAGAACAATGTGTAGAAATGGAAGACTATGAAAGAAAGTATGACACATTCAATATACATAAAAAAGTAAAAGAACTTACAGGAACCCAAAGAAGACATCAAATAAGTTTGCTTAAGGACAAAGACGGAAATATTATTGTAGACTTAACAGAAGAAATTAATAGATGGAGTGAATACATAAGAGAATTGTTTGAGGACAACAGAAATAACATTGACAAGGTAAATGGTGAAACGGGACCTGAAATCCTAAAATGTGAAGTAGAAATGGCACTTAGAAATTCCAAAACTGGAAAGGCAAATGGACCCGATGAGGTTCCTACTGAGTTACTAAAGCTCTTGAATGATGAATCAATAGGTATAATATTGCACTTATTTAACACAGTATACAATACTGGTATTATACCTCAAGAGTGACTGCTGTCTACATTCGTTACACTGCCAAAGAAATCCAATGCAAAAGAATGTTCAGAACATCGAACAATATCTTTAATGAGCCATCTACTAAAGATATTTCTAAAAATCATCCACAACCGAGTTTATCAAAAGTTGGAGTCAGATATTAGTAATACACAGATGGGGTTCAGAAAAGGACTAGGTACTCGAGAAGCTCTCTTCGGTTTGAATGTTCTTACACAAAGATGCCTAGACGTTAATCAAGAAGTACATGCATGTTTTATCGATTTTGAAAAAGCGTTTGACAGAGTACGCCACGATAGGCTAAGAGACATTCTTGAAAGAAAAGACATAGATAATAAAGATCTGCGAATAATTCTCAACTTATATTGGAATCAGAAAGCTAACATCAAAATAGAAAACGAGATATCAAAAGCAATAAAAATACGTAGAGGAGTAAGACAGGGATGCATTTTGTCACCACTGCTATTTAATGTATATAGTGAAAGCATCTGTCAGGAAGCCCTTTTGCAAGCAAATGAAGGAATCGTAATCAATGGAGAGGTTGTAAATAATATTCGATACGCAGACGACACTGTACTAGTTGCAAGAACAGTAGAGGAAATACAACGATTACTTACAAACATAAATATTGCTTGCAACAATTATGGCATAAACATTAATATCAAAAAAACCAAGTATATGGTCTTCAGTAAAATCATGACACAACCAGCACATATTAGTATTAACGGCATTCAAATTGAAAAAGTATCAAGTTATAAATACTTGGGAACTTTAATAAACGAAACTGGAGACAAAAACAATGAAATAAAAAGACGTATCGAAATTGCCAGGGCCACCTTCATAAAGATGAGAAAATTCTTCTGCAACAGAGATATAAGCATCCCTCTACGATTAAGAATGCTAAGTGGCTACGTATTTAACACGCTATTATACGGTGTAGAGGCATGGACTCTCAAACAGAACAACATAAAAAATATTGAAAGTTTCGAGATGTGGTGCTACCGTCGAATGCTGAAGATAAGTTGGGTTGAAAGAATCACAAATCTTGAAGTAATACGAAGGATAGGAAGAGACCCAGAAATTTTATTAACGATAAAACGAAGAAAACTCGAGTATTTGGGTCACCTGATGAGAGGTCATAAATACGCATTACTTCAAAATATAATGCAAGGAAAAATAGAAGGAAAACGGAATCCAGGCCGTAGAAGAATGTCGTGGATGCGGAATTTGAGAGAGTGGTTTGGCTGCACCACTAATGAACTTTTTAGGTCAGCTGTAAACAAAGTCAGGGTAGCCTTGATGATTTCCAATCTCCGATAGGAGTGGCACAAGAAGAAGAAGAAGTAGTAAAAATATACAGTGTAGTTAAAAAGTTGTAAGTCGTATTTCAATTTTTTTTCTACTTCGAGCTCTTGCAATTCACATAATTTCAGAATTCAACTTCAAAATTTTACCAGAAAAAACATTCAAAGTATACCACCAAATTTGGTTTTTCATCCTCCTTTTAAGTGCAGAAACCATTTTTAAAAAATTTAATTTACAGGGCGTTGTTTTTGGGTCGGAGTATTTTTCCAATATTGTTTAATGTGAATCTGGATTTTTTATAAAATAATAAATAAATTAATTGATTAGACAATTTAAATAATATTTGCGTGCCAAATATAAAATAAATACACAGTGTGGTTAAAAAGTTATGAACTATCAGAAAATGACATAATAGATAAAACACCCAGTAACTTTGTTATTGATGAAGTAAGACCCATTAAGTATTGTATTTTTCAGACAGCATAAGTCTCCCCTTTCTACTATTAACGTATGTTACTTTCCCAATGAAACACCCTGTATATTCTTTTATATTTTCTATAAACTACACGCTCAGTATCAATAATCAATATTTCATAAAATTATAAATCAATGTCATAGAAATATATTTTGTTTACTTACGTTGTGGGCTCATCTAAAAATATTACAGGGGGGTTATTAACTAATTCTAAAGCTACACTCAGTCGTTTTCTTTGTCCACCGGAAAGGTATTCAGTTTTGGTATCGTAACATTTTTCTAGACCAAGAAGTTGGATCACTTCATGTACCTGTAAAGAAATTAATTTTTTATCATGTACTGTAGATTTATGATTTACTGTGTTTTTGATTATGAGCCTAAAAAGTCGGATAGAGGTGTATATGTCGTAGTTTCTTAAAGATTCGACATTTTAGCTAAGAAACCGGCTACTTAGCTAAATAGTTCCGTCCCCGCCCCTCTTTCCTATAAAGTTGAAAAACCAGCTTTACCCCGGAATCGGTCGCGCTATTAGAAAAAATTTAACATTTTATTCTTTTCCGTGATAACTTGATGAAAAATTTGGCAACATAGATTTAAACTCGTAAGTACCCCGAGGAAGAGTGTAGTAATGCGCTTGGCCAAGGGTACCGGGCAGCGTAATTAAATATGAGTAGAATTGACTTTTGTCTTTTGTTAGATAAAATCTAAGGACGCGACTAAAAACGTACGTCAAAATTTTAAAGTACAACTTGAGTTAAGAGTCTTTTTATTATATTTAAACGATCTATATATTAACCATAAATTAACAGTTGTAGGCGCTTTTCGCAAAAAATAGCCTGACCCACCAGCAGAATTACATACTGTGGTTATAGACCAGGGCGGATCTGTTTTGAGGTGAATGTGAGAGGTGGCATTCGGATTTTTGCAGATAAAGTTAGGTGACAACTTCAATAATTATAATTGACCTATGCTCCTTCTCAAATATGCCCGGAACATTAATAAAAAATTTAAATATTTAAAAATTTCGAAAAATATCGATTTTTTCCTACTTTCATTGCTTATAACTTTAAAACGATTCATTTTGGAACAAAGTCGCACAGAAAGAAAATAAAGATAATTTAATTTTGTATAATATACGACTGGTTTAAAATATTTTCAATTATTACCCTTTCTGCAAAATAGTAATAAATAGAAAATAAGGGGGCAAAAAAGACTGTTTTTATTCAATGTTTTTGGATCGCTTTGGTTGTACTTAGAACTTCATAATTCGCTTAAAAAATTCTTACAACATACTTAAACCGTCCACCAAATTTCATTAAAATCTACCTTATAGATTTTGCATAATAATTATGCAACCTAAATTTTTTTAAAGAAGTTCAAATTTTTTAAAATATTTCTGAACAAAAAGTAGACCCTTTAGAAGTTTGCTATTTTTTTGCAGATAAAGAGGTTCTCTACCTATCTAATACACTTTACAGAATTAAAATCGGATTATTAAAGCGGACTCAGCACTGTTTTAAAGTTATAAACAATGTTTTGGCTTATAAACAAATACAGTGAGGACGTTTGAGTCGGAATAAATTCATTTTCTTGAGAATGGGCGACTCTGGAGATAAATTCCGAAACAGATCGATTATTATTTTTAAATTATAATTTTTTGGCATAAATATCATACTAGTGACGTCATCCATCGGGGTGTGATAACGTAATCTAAATATTGGAATTAATTTAATAAAAATTTTTTGTTAATTCAAACCCTGTATAAATAATTATGTTAATGTTTATAGTAGTGAATACAAAATTGAATAGCCTTTTGATTAAGCTATCACACGACACCTATTCTCATTTAAAAAAATCATCGATTACGTCATCAAGCCCAGATGGATGACGTCACTAGTATGATATATATTATACCAAAAAATCAGAATTTAAAAATTAAAATCGACCTGTTTCGGGATTTGTCTCCAGAGACGCCTATTCTCGAGAAAGTGAATTTATGCCAACTCAAACGTGCTCACTGTATTTGTTTATAAGCCAAAAAATTGTTTATAACCTTAAAACAGTGCTGAGGCCGCTTAAATAATCCGATTTTAATTCTGTGTATTAGATAGGTAGAGAAGCTCTTTATATGTGAAAAAATTAGCATACTTCTAAATGATCTAGTTTTTCTTCATAAAGTTTTTAAAAAATTTGAACTTTTTTAAAAAAATTTAGATTGCAAAATTATTCTGCAAAATCTATCAAGTCGATTTGAATAAAATTTGGTGAACGATTTAATTATTTTGTAAGAAGTTTCTAAGCGAATTATGAAAGTTCTAGGTGCAACCAAAGTGGTTGAAAAACATTGAATAAAAACAGGCTTATTTTGCCCCCTTATTTTGTATTTATTGCTATTTTGCAGAAAGGGTAATAATTTAAGACATTTTTAACCAGTCGTTTATCATACAAAATTCAATTATTTTTATTTTATTTCCGTATGACATTGTTCCAAAATGAATCGTTTTAAAGTTATAAGCAAAGAAAGTAGAAAAAAATCGATGTTTTTCGAAATTTTTAAATATTTTAATTTTTTTGTTATTGTTCCGGGAATATTTGAGAAGGAGCATAAGTCAATTATTATTGTTGAAGTTGTCACCTAACTTTATCTGCAAAAATCCAAATGCCACCTCGCACATCCAAAAATAGGCGTTTTTTCACAGATCCGCCCTGATCTATTATATTTTAGTGTTTCTTCCGAGTAGGTATTCTTTTATCCCTTGTATTTCGTGTATCCCTTGAGTTTTCATGTTTTATATCCTTTTAATCATTGTTAGAAATAGATATTTTTAACATAATAAGTAAATAAAAATACTATAAAACAAAAATTTGTTATAAATACGTATTGTTAGATAAAATCTAACGCGCGACCGATTATGTGACAGAAAAGAGCGCGACTGTTCTCGGTTTGTAGACAATTTTCGAACATTTTGGTCCATGAAGCTAAAATCTTGAATTTCTTAGACTAGCGTGATATAAAGGCTCGTTTTCACGCTACGTCCTATTGTACGTTTTGTGTGTCATGCAAACCGTAGGACGAAACGTACGTTTTATCAAGTGTATAATGTGGCGTGTAAAGCAAAACGTACTTCTTGTCGACACACAAAACGTACAATACGACGTAGCGTGAAAAGAGCAAAACGTACGTCCTGTCGAATCGAAAAAATTAAATCTGCTTATTCACAAAACGTACGTTTTGTCGTACCTTTTGCATGACACACAAAACGTACAATAATACGTAGCGTGAAAACGACGCTTAATAATTGACCGCTTCCTTTCTATAAAAAATGTTTTGGAAAACATTTGTTTAAAAAGCCGAAACTAGCAGCCGACGCTATTTGTCAATAAAAGATTTTGATGAAGAACGTAGGCAAATATGAAAGATTGGAACACAAATGAGCCAGAAAGGAGAAGAAGAAATTAAGCTCTAGATTTTTTCGGTCTGACTGTATCCAATCTAGATTTTTTAGACAAATGTTTTCTAAATTTCTATAAAACTGCTCAGGTTTCAACCTTATATGTCCTATGTAGAAAGGTTAGAAAACCTTATTCGATTATATCACGCCTAAGAAACTGAAAATTATAGCTTCATAGACCAATACGTTCGAAAATTGTCTAAAAAGCTGTATTTTTTAACTTTATAAAAAAGAGGAGTGGGGACGTTAAATATCATTAATCTAACTTCGCTACTTGAAGCTATTAAGGCCCAGAAAAACAATAAAGCTTCGGCAGTTGACGAAATACCAGCAGAACTGTATAAGGTAGGTGGCGACCACCTAGCAAGTCACATCCACGCCCTCATCAAAGACATATGGCAAGAAGAGAAAATACCCGACGACTGGAAGAAAAGTATAGTATGCCCGACCTATAAAAAAGTAGACAAACTCCAGTGCAAAAACTACCGTGGAATCTTTCTACTAACTACTATGTACAGCATATAAAGTTCTCACGTATATTATAAACCAGCGGCTCCAACCACTAGCAGAAAATATTATTGGAGAGTATCAGACGGGCTTCCGACGGGGAAGATCGACACTGGATCAAATATTTACAGTCAAACAGATCTTGAATAAATCATGGGAACACAACATTGATGTTCACAACGTGTTTGTAGACTTTAAACGGGCATACGACTCAGTCAAAAGAAACAAACTATACTATATATTGGCTGAATTGGCAATACCACACAAGCTAATAAGACTCATTAAAGCCACAATGGATGAAACTCAGGCATGTGTATGAATACAAAACCACCGGACAGACTTTTTCAAAATTTCGCAGGGACTAAAGCAGGGCGATCGGCTAGCCCCAACATTGTTTAACCTGGCACTGGAGTATGGAAAAAGGGTTAAAAGAAAAAGAAAAAAAAAAACATTTGGTTAAGCAAATGCAAACTGGACGAGGAAACCTACTGACCAACCGAACGGTTCAACTGGCCGCTTATGCCGATGATATTAATATTATGAGTAGAACATCAACAGGAGCACAAGAAACATACGCAGAGTTAAAAACACAAACAAAAATGCTAGGTCTGGAAATTAACACAGAAAAAAACAAAATAATGACTCAGACGAGAAGAAATATACTCCCACAAAACATTATACACGAAGATGACATTGAAACGGAAACGGTTGGAAAGTTTACATACCTGGGAGTAGAAATATATGCCGACGGATCAGAAGACGGAGAAATGCGGAAGAGAATAACGCAGGCAAACGGAGCTTATTTTGCCTTCTCCCACATATTTCTTAGTGTCCACCGAAATACAACGATGAGAATCTATAAAACTTTAATTCGACCAATAATATGCTATGGCAGTGAAGCCTGGGTCCTGAAAGAAACATCCAAAAACAAACTCGACACATTCGAAAGGAAAGTACTGAGGAGAATACTAGGACCTATGAGGGAAAACAGAATCTTCAGAAGTCGATACAACAACAAACTTTATCAACTTTATAAGGAAGCACCCCTGTCAGACTTCATTAGAATACAAAGATTGCAATGGGCCGGACATGTGATAAGAATGGAAGAGGATAGGCTACCAAAAAGAGCACTCTAGAATGCAGGGAAAGAGACCGGTTGGAAAGTAAAGAAAACGCTGGGAAGACACAGTAAACACCGACGCACAAGTCCTTTTAGGAGCCCGTGTATGGAGAAGAGCAGCCACAGACAAGCAAGGGTGGAGGCAAAAAATAAAGGAGGCCAATGCTCAGTTTGGGCTGTAGTGCCGTAGAAGAAGAAGAAGAACTTCGCTACTTACCTAAGTATCCGGTTTATTAGCTAAAAAGCCGATTCTCTAAGAAACTACGACACATAAAATAATATTATGTTATCACATTAAACAAGCTTCGCACAGAAAATTATTCCGTATAATTGGCAATTGGGGAGTAATGAGTAGATTTTATGTAAATTTCAAAATTTACTTACATGAAATTAGCGTGTGTGATTAACATGTTTTAACACGTAAATACAATAAGGTTCTGAAACTGTTTTCTTGTGGCATGTCTAATTTAAATATTACGTTGTTTATATGGGATTAAGCGACAATTATTTATTTATTTACATAAAGTCCCTCGACAACTATGGCCATTGGTACAGGAACACTAAAATTAAAAATATAAGGAAAACAACTATAGTGGAGTCACTGAAGGTGGATATGAGCTATTACCTCCGAATTCGTTGAACCTCCATCGATTTTCATGAAAATTGGTGAGTGGTTAGAGGATATCTCAAGGAACAAAGGCGACATGGTGCCAACTTGCGCTTTTACTCTGGGGGTGGATGCCACCCCTTCTCGGGGGTGAAAATTATTTTATTAAAAATAACCCCATAATTTGATAAAGGGACAAATTTCAAGCAAAATTTGTTATATAAACTTATTAAAATAAATCGAAACTTTTTGAGTTATTAAAGATCAAAGATTTTAATTTTTCTTGAGAAAAATGCATGTTTTTAACCAATTTTTCATCAATAACTTAAAAAGTGTAAGTTTTTACAAAAAAGTTAATATTATTAAAATTGAAGCTAATAAAAAATTAAATAAACCGCTTACTAGAAAAACCTTTTAATGTTAACTAAAAGTGAGTTATAGGTAATTGAATGTATATTTTTTTCGGCGAGTAAAAAACTCGTAAGTATTCAAGCTGAAATAACGGGAAATTGATGCATTTTATAACATAAACTTATTAAATATTTGTCAAAGTACTTAAAAATATCTATTAAATGAGCCCCCGAACATGTTGATAGCGTTAAAATTTATGCTCAAAAATGTTTTCAAAATTTATCTTTTAAAAATTTTCCCAAAAAATGTTTTTTTTTTTAATAACTCTGTTCGAGTTTACGATATCAGGTTCATCTAAAAACTGTTTGAAATTTAATTCCAAGTGCTATTTAAGCACGTTAAACATAATCTTTTAAACCCCTTACTTTTTTAAAAATAAAAAGTTAAATGACCTAGGTTGCATGGTTCCCACAGCAAAATTTAAGATTTAAACGTTTCTATCTCGGTTATTTTTTACCCTATAGAAACAGTAAAACAGGTATAATATTTGGCACACAAAAAGCCAAAATTTGGTTATATTATATAATTTTTTACGTATATTGAGTATTTTTGAAGTTATTATCAAAAGAATATGAGAATTACAATAATTTTAAAAATCATGATTTTTTAAAATTATATCTCTTTTTCAAAAATATGCATTCTAAACCGGCCAAAATTATCGAAAACATTACTTATGCTAATATAAAGAAGTTCTTGTAAAGATTACTATAAATTTTAATTTTTGTGAATATGGCGTGTTTTATTTTTCACTTTTTCCTAAAAAATTCGAAACTGTTCTTTTATTTTCATTATAACTTGCTTAATTTTGACGATATTGCCTTGTACTGAAGCTCATTTGATAGGTATTCCGAAGTACTTTGAAAAATGTTTAGCAGGGATATTTTATACATTGCATCGTTTTCCCGTTATTTAAGCTTGAATACTTAGATTTGAGTACTCGTCGAAAAAAATACACATTCAATTGCCAATAACTCATTTTGAACTAACATTAGTTTAGTTCTTTATGTGAGAAACGTATTCAATTTTTTATTATCTTCAATTTCAGTAATAATAACTTTTTTGTAAAAGCTTATAGCTTTTGATTTATATGTGAAAAACCGATTTAAAACATGCATTTTTTTACGAAAAAATAAAATCTTTGGTCTCTAATAACTCAAAAAGTGTTGATTTATTTTAATAACTTTATATAACAAATTTTGCTTATAATTTGTCCCTCTATCGACTTATGGTATTATTTTTAATAAAATAATTTTCACCCCCGAGAAAGGGGGCATCCACCCCCAGGGTGAAAGCGCACGTTGGCATCATGTCACCTTTGTTCCTTGAGGTATCCTGTAATTACTCACCAATTTTCATGAAAATCGATAAAGGTTCAACGAAATCGGAGGTGAAAACCTTCAGTGACTGCACTACTAATTATTATAGAACTTTAGGTAATGTCTATTAGCTAAAGTATATTAGCTAAATGCTACTTTGGTTGCATTGGCGGTGTATTGGCTAAACGTGCAGGGCAGGGTATGGTGCTGATAGAAAAGGCATTCAGGCATCAAATATCCAAACAAAATCTTTTCAGGCCATAATAATGAAAAGACCTTTTCCAATGATACAAAAAATTTACCTCCTGAGGTAAAATGTGCCGGAAGTAAAATGAGCCTCCGTTCGGATTTCCGGGTGAGGACTATCTCAGGGGTAACACCATTGCAGGTTATAAAAATCAGGATAGGGTCCTGGAATCTTGGTAGTCTTACAGGTAAGAGTCTGGAGTTAGTGAATGCGCTCAAACAAAGAAGAGTTCAAATTGCTTGTATTCAAGAAACTAGGTGGAAAGGACAAAGGGCGAAAGAACTAAGTGAAGGATACAAATTGTGGTATGTAGGGAGTAGTAACACTAGAAATGGAGTTGGTATAATTGCTGATAGTGAAATGAAAGATAACGTAGTAGAAGTTGTAAGAACGAGTGATAGAATGATGTCAGTGAAATTTGTAATTGATAAAGAGGTATTGAATGTTGTGTGTGTGTGTGTGTGTGTATGCTCCCCAAACAGGTCTGGGTGAGAATCAAAGAAGAGCTTTCTATGATCAATTAGGAGACGTACTGAGTGATATTCCAGCAGAGGAGAAAGTTATAATAGGAGGTGATTTCAATGCACATGTGGGCCAAACCAAGACAGGATATGAAACAATACATGGGGGATTAGGCTTTGGAACTAGAAATGAAGCTGGAGATGACATGCTTGAATTAGCAACAGCATTGGATATGGCGATTGTTAACACATTCTTTAAAAAGAGAGAAACTCAACTTATTACCTACAAAAGTGGACAATATCAATCCCAAATAGACTACTTCGTGATAAGCAAAAAAGACATACGTGAATGCAAGGACTGCAAGGTAATAGTTAGTGAGACAGTAAGCCAACAATATAAGCTGCTTATTCTGGACATCGAAGTAAAAAAGCTAAACTAAACAAAAATATCGGAGAGGACCACAAAAAATCAAGTAGTGCCTGCTGAAAGATGAGAAAGAAGGTCTATTCAGGAGAAGAATAGTAGAAAAAATATGTTGGAACATGAAAGGAAGCCCTAATACAATTTGGAGAAAAATGGCCAGTAGTATTAGAGAGACTGCTATTGAAATACTTGGGAAAACGTCAGGAAAAAAGTTTGAGGATAAAGAGACTTGGTGGTGGTCAAACGAAGTACAAGGAAAAATAAAAGAGAAGAGAAAATTATATAAAAAGTGGCAAGAAACCAGATCAGACACAGATATTCAAAACTATATGGTGGCGAAAAAGGAAGCGAAAGTAGCAGTAGCAAAAGCCAAAGCAGAAGCGTATTCAAACCTATACGATCAACTTGATACCAGGGAAGGCGAAACGAAGATATATAAAATAGCCAAACAGAGAGCAAAGAAAGCAAAAGATTTTAATCAGATAAGATGTATCCGAGATGAAAATAATAAAATACTAGTTCACGAAAGAGATGTCAAAAAGAGTTGGAGAAAGTACTTTGACAGCTTATTAAATGAAGAATTTGACAGACAGCCTGTAGAGTCAACGGAGACAGTAGCAGCAATGGTCACCAAAATAACCAACGAGGAAGTGGCTCAAGCGCTTCAAAAAATAATATGGAGAGCATTGGGAGAGACAGGAACAAGGTGGCTAGCAGGTCTATTTAATAGAATTATGGAAGTCGGACAAATGCCAGACGAATGGAGAAGCAGTATACTGGTACCTGTTTACAAAAACAAGGGAGATATACAACAATGTACAAACTACAGGGCTATAAAACTGCTTAGCCACACCATGAAAATATGGGAAACAGTAATTGATAGACGGATACGTGAAGAGACCGAAATATCTGACAATGAATTTGGCTTTATGCAGGGTAGATCAACAACAGATGCAATTTTCATTATAAGGCAGTTGATGGAAAAATACAGGAGTAAAGAAACAAACGCTCATATGGTATTCATTGATCTTAAGAAAGCATATGATAGAGTCCCTCGAGAGATTCTGTGGTGGGCACTCAATAAGAAAGGAGTCCCTGGTGAATATGTAAAGATTGTGAGGGATATGTATGAGGGAGTAACGACTAGTGTTAGGACAGGTGTGGGAGAGACTGATAAATTTTATGTGAAAGTAGGATTGCACCAAGGCTCTGTGCTTAGTCCGTATTTATTGTCATTAGTTTTGGACCAGATAACAGCGAAACTACAGGGTAACATTCCATGGTGCTTAATGTATGCTGATGATGTCGTGTTAGTAGGAAATAGTGAAAGAGACTTAGAACAAAAACTGGAACAGTGGAGACAAGCTCTGGAGGAAAAAGGTTTAAAACTTAGTAGGACAAAAACAGAGTATTTGGAATGTTCATTTAAAGATGGAGCTACTACAAATAAAATGGCATCTTTGGATGGTGAAATGATTTTGAAAAGCAATAGTTTTAAGTACCTAGGATCGGTATTACAGAGTAATGGAGAAATAGATGGAGATGCATGCAGTAGAATTAGGGCTGGATGGATGAAGTGGAAAGAAGCGAGTGGTGTGTTGTGTGACAGAAAAATTCCAATGAAGCTGAAGGAAAAATTCTACAAAACTGCCATAAGACCGGCTATGATGTACTGAACTGAATGTTGGGCAGTGAAAAAGAAAGAGGAACAACGAATGCATGTGGCGGAAATGAGAATGCTTAGATGGATGAGTGGAGTGACAAAGAAGGATAAAATTAGAAATGAGTATATTAGGGGAAGTCTAGGTGTGGCACCAATTGATGCCAAAATGAGAGCATAGGTTAAGATGGTTTGGTCATGTTCAACGTCGAGACGTTAGTCACCCAATACGAAGAATAGCTGAAGTGCAGATTCCTGGAAGGAGTAGGAGAGGAAGACCAAAGAAGACCTGGGGGGAGCGATAAGGCAGGACATGTTGGTAAAGGGGATTAACATTGATATGACTTAAGATAGAATTGTGTGGAGAAATGCAATTAGGGAAGCCGACCCCGCATAGGGATAAAGCAAAGAGAATGACAATGACTAATGTCTATTAGATTAAATCTTGTGGTAGAACTGGACGGTTTTTAAAAACAGTATAGTTTTCGTTATCTCTGTAGAGTTGTAGAGTATTTCCTTAACAGTAGGTTCCAAATCCAATGATTTATACAGGTTTGTGAATAATTTACAGTCGGCGAGAATGTGTTTTATGGTTAGGTAAACATTGCAATGGAGGCAAGTCGGACCAGTTCCTGAGTACATCAAGAAACCATGAGTAAGTTTGGTGTGGTTAATTCTGAGTCTTTTAATAATCGATGCTTCTCTTCTAGTTACAAAGTCGAGGGAGAGATGACCAATAAAAGTTTGAAGTTTATACAGAGTTGTTTTGCTCTGTGGCCATATGTTTGCCAGGCATCATTTACTGACTTTTTGAAAATGAGTTTGAGATCACTAGCTAGCTGAATGGCGGTAATTCTGCTATTGTGTTTGGTAGCTTCTTTGGCAAAATGATCTGCTGTTTCATTACCAGTAATTCTAATATGAGAAGGTAGTCATATGAGAGAGACAGTAACATTATGAGCAGAGATATTTTGGTAGATGTTATGAATGTTTTAAACCAATAGGTGGTCCGTGAAAATTTTATTGATTGAACATATAGATGGAAGGGAATCCGTACAAATGGCAAAAAGTCTGTTTTAATGGGAGATGTATTTAAAAGCTTTAAAAACAGAATACTACATAGTTGACCTGTGTAAACGCTAAATGTAACCGAGATGACCTTAGAAGTTCATGTTTAGTGGTGACAGCATAGCCATACCAGTGGTAGTTTTACAAGAATAGGTGAACAAAATTAAATCATATGATTTTTTTTGGTATAATTTCTAAAAATGTTTCCTTATTAGATTGTTGGGAGATTCTTGTTTGTTAAAGATGGCAAGGGAGATGTCTAGGAGAGGCTAAAATCTATGGCAATTCCACTAGATCACACTAAATGTTATTAATTTGGAGATGGAATAAGAGAAAATAAAGAAAAACTATTCAGAAGGAATGGAGGAGGAGTTGTTCAGTGAGTTGTAGTTTTATCTTATTTAAAAGTCGTGTTAAGCGATTTTTTAAAGATCTTTCTTTGATTTGTCATGGGAAGCAACACTGTCTTGGATATTGAGACATGACTCTGCAGTATGTCCAACTTGTTTGTAAAGAAAGCATTCTAGTTTTTCGTTTGCAAAGCCACAATTATTGGTGCAATAAAAATTACATTTTTAATTAACTAATGTTGGACCTTTCGATTTCTGCTTCGGAAATCGGGTTGTTTTCACTGATTTTTCGTAGAAAAAACTAGGTACCAACTTTATTTTGATCGTAAATCGCTCAATTTTTATGCTAGAAACTTTGTTTTGAAAGGTCTAATTATATACATACTTGAAAAAATATTCTTTTCCTCGAAAAATGCAAAGTTTTTCTGCTATTTGGCTTTGACTATTTCAAATTATGCATTTGACGAAAAAAGCTAACTTTTAACATGGCGTATCTCAGTTTCTATTGGTTGTAGAAAAATTATAAAAAAGGATTTTGTTTGTGTTTTTAAAAGATACAATTAAACAAAAGATACAAAAGATACAAAGTAAAGCAACAGTTTTTTGATTATTTGTATATGTTTTGAGTTATTCTCAAAAAAATCTCTAAAAAGTCGATTTTTCGTCAAAAAACTGTTACTTTCAACCGCGAATAACTCTAAAAATATTAGTTTTACGAAGAAAACGTAAAAACATGTTTTTGTTAGAATTACATTTCCATGGATTTCCATGGTTGTAATGAAAAATTCCCGCCCCCGAGATGGTGTGGCAACCACCCCTAAGGTTTTAGCGTAGGGCGGCATGATTTAGAAAATGATCCTTGGGCTACTCCCTACCTTTTGTGAAAATTTTAAGTAAATCCATGTTGGACGAAAAAATTGCGAGCCAAAATGCTTCATTTCCTGGCTTAATATCCAGTAACATTTAATTTCTAGAATCGATTGTTTCTGTGAATCAAATTTTACTAAATGGCATTGGGAAGAGTATACTTTTTCTAGTTGGAGTCTACTTTTACTAGTAAATGTTGAAAAACAAATCTTCATTTTATATTTATAATCAACTTTTACTAAAACCAGCCGCTTGAGTTGACTCGAACTAGGAATAGTCAACTCAAACTGGATAATCAATAGACTAGATAATAAACTAGACATTATAAACGTCAGTAAAAAATACAGTTGTGTGACGTTAAAAGTGTTTTTGATCGTTTGAACTATTCATAGAAGATTTGTACTTTTACAAAATGGTTTTATTTTCAATAGTAAACCTTCTTTCCTTTCCTTCAAAAACTGTATCAAACTGCAATCTCAACAAACTGGTATATATTATTACAACGACATACGATAAATGTCATTAGAATATAAATATTTTTCCTTTGTTACCCGACGACGAGCTGGCCAAATACCCAAGTAGGTGGAGGCCAATAAACTATAGAAGTAGAAGAATATACGTAAATATAACCATAAACGGAACCACATAGTTAAACTCTGTGACGTTACGGGTCGTTTGAACTATTTTAAGATAGAGAAGACTTTAAATTTGTACTTCTAAGTTATTATGAGTTTTTGAAGCGTGAAATTTTGTAAATCTCATTTTTATACAAAACTGAATATTATTATGTAATAAAAAGAAATGTGCAAGTTCCCTATTCTAAACATTCACCGAAAACCTTTAATTCGTTTTCCTGTAAAATCAATAAATTGGACTTATAGCCAGGGAGGTAGTGTCAAATTTGACCGGAGCATTTTAGCATGGCTGGTTTCTTATTATTTAGGTAGGTGTTCCAAAGCTTATTAACAAATGATGTGTCAGCTGGCCCAAAACCGGGGATTTTAGACAAGAAAAGCTAAAATATGAAAGTTGATGGACCAACGCTACAGCTTAAATGTCAAATATTTATATACGTTACTCAGAACATTTGATAGATTTGCTTACTTGGCTCCTACGTTTCACTTAGGAGATCGGGGTTCAAATCCTGGCGCGGAAAATTCTTTTTGTTTTTTAAATTGACATTTTATTTTGAAAAATATTTATTTTTATAATACCACGTTTTTATTATTTATACGAGACAATATAAAAAAATCTGTATGTCTTTTATAGAATCGCAAACTATGCATTTTTGGTCATAATATTATGATTGATCTTAATAAGCAAATTTGTTGTATATGAACCCCTGAAGGTTCCTGAGTTGGTAAGACCAACAATCTAAGTGAAAAGGGAGATATTATTTGTTATTTTTTTGGACAAACTGTTTTTTCTTAATTTTATGTGTTGTAGAACCGAAAGATACAACCCTAAATTTTCACTTTTTTATGACCAACCCCCATGTTTTAATAGCAATCTAAATATTTCCCTATTCTCTATAATATATAAAAATGAATGTTTGTCTGTACCTATGTCCCTTATAGAATCGTAAACTATGCATTTGGTAGAAAAAAGTATGGATACGCAAATTTTTTAGTATTTTTTGGCTTTCTGGTAATTTTAGGTATTAAACATTCAAACATTATTTAG
The DNA here is from genome assembly GCF_917563875.1 of Diabrotica virgifera virgifera. Lineage (NCBI taxonomy): Eukaryota > Metazoa > Arthropoda > Insecta > Coleoptera > Chrysomelidae > Diabrotica > Diabrotica virgifera. Next base: position 63,828,176 of record NC_065443.1, on the reverse strand, counting down.
TTTTAAGGCGGTACGAAGTTTGCCGGGTCAGCTAGTTAATAATAAAAAAGTATTAACTCTTTTAACTCTATTAATTATTAAGTATATTAAGTATATATTATTAAGTATTAACTCCTTCCTGGGTTCATGTAAGTACAAAAACTTTGCTTGAGGTCATTATAATATGATTAAATGCATAGTTTTCGATTCTATAAGGGACATACAGACAAAAATTCATTTTTATATGTTATAGAGAACAGGGAAATAATTAGATTGCTATTAAAAAAATGGGGGTTGGTGATAGAAAAGTGAAAAATTAGGGTTGTATGTATCTTTTGGTTTTACATCACATAAAATTATGCAAAAAACAGTTTGTCTAAAAAGATAAAAAAATGTCGGGAGTGGGGTGGGGAGGCCAACCCCCTTTTTCACTTAGATTGGTCGTACTAACTCAGGAAGCTTCAGGGGTTCATGTATTGTCGAAGCGAAGATCGGTGGAATATGTGCATTTTATCAATGAAATTCGATATTTTTAAGATATTCCAGAAGCCGCTATAGATAAAATGTTTTAACAACCTATTAATCATTCATAATTACACGACGAATATTAGTACAGTTAAAATAATTAACACCATAACCGGACAATAATTATTTAATGAGTGAAATTTAATTTTTTTTACTTTAATGACAAAAAAAGCAAACCCAGTAGCAGAATCCAATTAAAAATTATTTTTCACATCATACTTGAAACATTATTTGGTTGAAAAATCTCATTTTTGTTGGCAAAAAAATATATTAATTTGTTTGGACTAAATTACAGTTGTGTTTATCTTAAAAAGGATATGTTACTATTAACATTCACACAGTGTTGCCAAACTGAATTTTGTTATTTTGAGTGTAAATTTTTTCCACGGATCTCCGAGGGTACTATACAACAATTTTGCTTATTAAGGTCAATCATAATATTTATGATCAAATGTATAATATATGCTATTTCATAAGTTCTATGCATAATTCTATAAAAGACATACAGATTTTTTTTATATTGTCTCGTATAAATAATAAAAACGTGGTATTATAAAAATAAATATTTTTCAAAATAAAATGTCAATTTAAAAAACAAAAAAAATTTTCCGCGCCAGGATTTGAACCCCGATCTTCTGAGTGAAAGGTAGGTGCCAATTAAGCAAGTCCATTAAACGTTCTGAGTAACGTATATAAATATTTGACATTTAAGCTGTAGCGTTGGTCCATCAACTTTCATATTTTAGCTTTTCTTGCCTAAAATCCCCGGTTTTGGGCCAGCTGACACATCATTTGTTAATAAGCTTTGGAACACCTACCTAAATAATAAGAAACGAGCCATGCTAAAATGCTCCGGTCAAATTTGACACTACCTCCCTGGCTATTAGGACAGTATGCTTCCGATATACAGATATAATATACGAAAAAATGTTTGCTCGACAAATATGTTGGGCATTTTAATAATAAGTCCGACACGTAAAACATGTCAAATGGCAGGAATTATATTGGTGGTGAATAGTAGCCTGATTTTTGCATGATAGTTGTAAAATGTATCATATGTAATTTTTGCATGTATCAAAGTTTGTCCGACTAAACACCGTTAAGCTATTATCAAATTTTCAGCTTCCTAATAATCAACTTTTTTTTGGTACGCGGGATCGAGGCCTATTTCATTCGTCTTTATTATAAAAACCTTTTAGTAATTTTCACTAGTAATACCACTAGAGGTCAAATTATTTCCGGAAATTTTTTTGAGATCATGAATATTTTGAAATTTTTGAAATTTTTTTGAAATTTTCTAAAAATATTCATGATCAAAAAAAAATTTCCGAATATTAATTTGACTTCGCGTGGTATTCGGTAAGAAAATTCCACACCAAATTTGCATTTGAAAATCCAAAGCTGCATGAACAGATTAAGGGGGTATGTAAACGCCGCAGTCAAAATGGTGGTTGATCATAGGAACTAACGTTTAACAATTTCTTTCAGTAGATGGCAGCACGTATATATATTCGAACATTTTAATAACGACGAATTTTAATTCTATTAACGACGGCGTTGTTGCCATTGCCAAGTACCTACTAAAGAGAACTTATGATCGTTACCGATCGATCGGTACCGTTCGCCTTCAATCGTACTTGTATTGTACTTGATGAGGGTGTTTAATTTTTTACCTGGAAATGGTAAATTGTTACTATTAATAGATAGCATTGTATAACTAGACAAATTTTTATCTTTTTTTAAACAATGGTAATAGGGCTTTTCATCGATTGTCATTTGTTTCGAGCTTCTGTCATATGTTGTATAATCTGTGTATAATATTAATATGCACGGATTATACGACATATGACAGAAGCTCGAAACAAATGACTGTGAATGAAAAGCCCTATAGATACAAAACGTTTCATTTGGAAATATTTGATCACTTATTGTATTTAGATTATATTTGTAATATTTGTCTTCAGACGACAATAATTATTAATTCTTTACCTGGTCTAAAATATTTATAATAAACTATTTTTAATGGGAAATAAGCCACAATTTTACCAAAAAATGATTTTATTCAGAACAGCATCAAAAATATTTATTTTAAACTGATAAAGAAATTTGTAATTGTTTGAAATACAAGTAGGAAATATATACATTAAATCACGCTTTTTGCTCTAAATTGTAAATAATCGCTTGGATTAACATGAAATTTGGCATACCTACACATAGGTAACATGTCAACCAAGAAAGCTGATAGTGTGCCGATGTAAGATTTTGCCCTGAGGGTGAGTTTTACCCCATCTCAGGGTACCCAACTGACTTATTCTAAGCAACTTCTGTTCTATAGGATTTTTTCACTTAATTAATATTTGAGTTATTTGCGAGTAAAAAACACGTTTTAGGCGGCTTTTACAAATAACTCGAAAAGTATTTTATCCGAAAAAACATTCTTAGCAAAAATATGTAGCTTCTAAAAAAGTATAAAAAAAATGGTGTATTAGACCTGGATCCCGCGTACCAAAAAAAAGTTGATTAATAGCAAGCTGAAAATTTGTTAATAGCTTAACGGTGTCTAGTCGGACAAACTTTGATGTACGGGAGGGAACACTGGAATAGGGGAAGTTTTAATTGTGGAACAGTTTAAAAATTTGGAACGGTCAGACCACGAAAACGTCACATGTATTTTGTCCGACAGAACTTCCAATTGATTTGTTACCCTTTGATTAAAATCTCATGCAAAAATCAGGCTGCTATTTGTCACCAAATGGGCATTATAATTAACAGGGGTTACGAAGAAATCCCAGGTATTTTGTCGGACAGAACATCCAATTGATTTGTTACCCTTTCATTAAACTCTCATGCAAACATAAGACTGCTATTACTATATTACTAACCGACTTGATTACTGTCATTTGACATGTTGTTCGTGTTCCACTCATTAAAATACCCAGTTGGTGATAAACACCAGTCTGATTTTTACATGTAAAATCAATTGGAAGTTCTGTCCGACAAAATACATGGAACGTTTTCGTAGTCTAACGTTCCAAATTTTTAAGCTGTTCCACAAATAAAACTTCCCCTGTTCCAGTGTTCCCATACATCAAAATTTGTCCGACTAGACACCGTTAAGCTATTAACAAATTTTCAGCGTGCTATTAATCAACTTTTTTTAGGTACGCGGGATGCAGGTCTATATATGTATGAACTCTATGGACCCAGTTGAAACAAAGTTGTAGCTAAGTGTAGTTTCATATCCGTCAAATTTCAAAGTGAATATTTCAACGTGAAATAACCAAAAAATGATGCACTTTTTTGGGGAAAACTCATTAGAACTTTTTTAAAGTATTTAAAAAATATTTATTTTTGTTTTTTTTTTAAGTTTGTAACATCAAAACTAAGCAAATGCTCAAAATATAGTTGGTCCCTTTTTTTGGTAAAAAACCTCGGGAAAATCAGCCCCTAATTATCATCTTAAATCAAATCAATCGTAACCACTTCACAAGTTACACTAATCGGGGTTTAATCGGGACAGAAAACTACCTCTTAGGGTCTCTTGCGTTGTCCTCCTCCTCCTAAGTGCCTTCTCTATTGAGGTTGGCGATCAATATGGCAAATTTCTCTCTGTTCTGGGATTGATGGATTAAGTCATTCCCTGTTGTGTTGGTCCAATCTCTGATGTTTCGGAGTCAGGATTTTTTCTTTCTTCCTATACCCCGTTTACCTTCGATTTTGCCTTCTAATATTACCTGAAACTGCTCAAATTCCCTATGGCGCATTATGTGTCCTAGATATGACGTCTTTCTAATTTTGATTGTATTGACCAGATAAGGACGTGTGTTCATTATTTCCAGTACTTCTTCATTTGTAGTTTTGCTGGTCCAGCTTATTCTTAGCATTCTGCGGTACATCCACATTTCGAATATAGTGAGACCACAGGTCTCACAGCCATACAGTAATAGACACCACACATAAACACTTTAGTGTTCTCAATCTTATTGTGACTGATAGCTTGGGGTTACAGAGCATTTTTTGAGTGGTCTAGTCTAGCTGACTGTTTAGCTCTGTGCTCAGGTATATGAAGCTTTGGGAACTCTAAAGGGTGATACCATTGATTTGTATGTTGGAATGTCAACACGGGAAGTTTTCTTCTTCATGTGCCTTGTCCGTTGTGGACGTTGGCTATCATCATAGCAATTTTAATTTTGTTTACAGCGTGTCTATAACTCGATCGATGTTAGTCCAAACCATTTGGCGTAAGTTTTGAAGCCATGAGTGTCTTCTTCTTCCGGGTCCACGTTTACTCTCTATTTTACCCTATATTATCAGCTGCAGTATACGATATTTATCATATCTCATAATATATGACCGAGGTGTTCACGTTTTCGTTTTTTAATTGTGAAAGATATTTCTTTTTCTTTTCCCATTCGGCGCAATACCTCTTCGTTGGTGGTGTGGGTCGTCCAGAATATTTTGAGGATACGTCGGTACACCCACATTTCGAATACCTCTAGCCTTTTCGATAATGTTTCCGTTATTGTCCAGGTCTCTGCTCCATACAACAAGACTGGAAATACATTTTAGCAGCCATATTTTTAGTGGGACATATATGTCGCAATTATTGAATATATTTCTCATGTTAAATGTAGCTCTGGCATTTTCAATTCTACATCGTATTTCGTTTGTTTGATCCCATTTCGAGTTGACGACTGTATAGGTATACATATAATTGTACGTGTTGAATTGGTTTTTATTTTCAATTGTCTGGCAGGTTGTTGAGTTTTGCTCACCAGTGTTCATTTTTGTTGAAGGTTAAATTCTCTTTTTTTACTCGCTCTTTGTAGGTACCCTGTCCATAAGATGCTGAAGTTCATCAATACTGCTAGCAACCACAACTGTATCGTCTGCATGTCGGTTTATCTAATTATTAATCCAGTAAATTTCAATATTTTTTTTCACTTACTGAAATATTTGACATAAATTAATCAATGACTATACAATATTGTTTTGTCTACAATTCTTTTATTAGGATAATGCCTCAACAAATACTAAAGGTCATTGGCATGTGTAATGTGTGTAAAAATGTCGATGTCATCGTCTTTACAAAGAGACGCTAATTGTATCCGAGCAATGCATTATTTGCGGCCCTATAAAAATTAAATTTGCCAGAAAGTGAATAAAACTGAAACTGTTTTTTAGATACGCCCCACATAACATATATACTAGAGCTTATGTTATCTATGTATTATGTCAAAACTAGTATAATCCCCAAGTAAACACTTTGAGCCTCGTTTAACTTTCAACCATTTGTATAACCACACGGTTTCAAGCATAAAAAATGTATATTTGTATTGTTAAGACACTGTGACGTTATACAATCATGATTGAAAGTCAAACAAGGCCCAAAATGTGTACTGGGAGGGGGTGGGGCCACTTTTCTAAACAAAACCGCGTGATTCATCGTATTTCCGTGGTTATACAACTCGTTTTCAATTGTTTGCAGATTTTCTTAAAATCCGGCAAACGCGCATCTGTCGCCATTTAATACATCACTGCTGCCATCTACTAAATGACACGTGAACTCATCTTCTCATCTATTAAGTGACAGCGGAACTAATTTATCACTAAAAAAATGCCAACTTATTGCTGTAATATTAACAAAATCCCCAGATTGCAGCTTTTAACAATAATTTTTACCTTTAGGTACAGTTAATTTAAAAATTATGGCAGTACGGACAATGAAATTTTATTTAAAATAAAGCTTTTTGCATAGTTAATCGTTTCTGATAGTTATTTTCTACCCAAGTTCAAAAATTATTATGCAAAACGAATTTTTACAACAAGTTACGACGTAAGTTATGACAAGGACTCCTTTAAGTACAGTTATAAAAAATATACTGCTTTCTTTGGAAATTTTAACTAGATACTATTAAAATAGAAAGTCTACAGTTCACGAACATACCCCTAAGTTGAAGATTGGTTTTGAAATAGTGACGGTAACTGTACCTAAAAACTATATAAATTTTAACATTGTGTCATACCACCTTAATAGCGCGCCATAGCTTTGTCAGCAATTATTTAGGCTTTCAAATTCGTAATTTCTACTCATTGTAGTTGCATGGGAATACCATTTCAAGATAGAAAATAGTATATTCTTCAATTTTACATAAGTTTTGAGTAACTACAAGTGATAGAAAATGAATCAAAACTAAATTATGTAAACAAATAAAAACCAGTCTGTCAAAAATGTTCTGTTGTAAACTTATATAAAAATGTAAACGTCAAAAAATTTCCACTATAATTCGCTGTTGGGTACCCCACGAGCAAAAAATTTCCGATAAAATACCTCCGTTGCCATGGTGATCTGTCAAAATAACGTATTTTGATTGGTTTAAAATTACAGGTGTGGAATTTTCCGTTAAATTTGTCGCTTGTGTTTATTTGCGTCAAATCATTAGAAAATCTAAACCAGTATTTTTATACAATTCACAGAAAACATTATATCATATTCAATTTCATTTTTCTGTTTACTATAAACGTTTTTACCACAAAATATTAAAATATACAATCGTGACTTGCGTACCGGAATATTTTCCTGCGAAATAAATAAAAATGAGAAGAACATGCTCTACATTAATTTAAATAAATTAATATTAAATAATTTTATGCGTTGTTGATGTAAACAAAATAAATACGTCGGACATAAAGAAATTATTTGAACAATTTGTTTATTGCGGATGTCACTGTTTAGTTACCACTTTCGTGAATAAAAACCTGAGAATATTTTCAATGTCTAGAGAACGCCAGTAGTCGAGGAATTGAAGCACAAAAATAGGCCTTACTGTCGATTTTTGGCGCAGTAAGACGGATTTTAATGCAGTTTGGTGCGTTGGATTCGTGAGAATGTCAGGAAACTTTGTGAACTAATGTAATGAATAAGAAATCTCAAATTGCATTTGTGCATAAGAAAAATGCATTTCAAAAATGCATTTCGGTAAATAGTGGGAAAAATTGACTCAATTTTCTTACTCGGGGGTTTTTGGGGTCGCTGAACACGAATATGAGGTCGGCGAGAGTGTGCAAACTACCTGGTGCCTGCAGCGGGTGTAATAAACGTCTTCCTCTGGAGTATTGTGGTAATTTATCATATAATTGGCTTAAACTCATTACTCGGTGGTTTTTGGGGTCGCTGAAAATGAATATGAGGTCGGCGAGAGTGTGCAAAATACCTGGTGCCTGCAGCGGGTGTAATAAACGTCTTCCTCTGGAGTATTGTGGTAATTTATCATATAATTGGCTTAAACTCATTACTCGGGGGTTTTTGGGGTCGCTGAAAATGAATATGAGGTCGGCGAGAGTGTGCAAACTACCTGGTGCCTGCAGCAGGTGTAATAAAAGTCTTCCTCTGAACTGTTATGGTAATTTGTTAAATAATTGGCCCAAACTTGTTACTCGGGGGTCTTTGGGGTCGCTAAAAATAAATATCGCAACGACTAAATTCTAATTTCATGGTGGTTTTGCCTTGAGAGAAAATTACTAGATACAGAATGTACTTAATGGCTATTGCCAAAAATAAAAAGATTGTCATTGAAAAAATTCTTTCATCTGTTGATGCATTTACCCAGCATTTAAAAAGGGTATATTTACAAACACAAATTTGGCTGCATGGAGAGGACAGTAACATGAACCCAACCGATTGGGGATCGGAATTACAAAATAATGTACTAATTCCAGTTAGAATGGCTCAACCACCTGGTCCTCCATACATTTTAAATTTAATATTTTGTAGTTGTAAGTCAGACTGCGGCAATATATGCGGGTGCAGGAAGCATGGGTTAGTCTGTAATTTAGCCTGCAAAAATTATGCAGGCTCTGATTGCACAAATATTGCATTGGACTCGAGAGAGGAAGGCAATAATGAAGAAGATGATAATGATGAAGAAAATGAATTTTAAAGATAAATTACGATAAATTTTGTATAATGAACTTTTTTAACCATAAATATATTATAATAATAAAATTTTATGTTTATTTATAATAAAAATACCACCCTTCTCGATCACTATAGTTACTTACATCGAAGAAAATAGATTACCTCAAAAATCCCCGAGTAACGAGTTTAAACTAATTATATGATAAATTACCATAATACTCCAGAGGAAGACGTTTATTACACCCGCTGCAGGCACCAGGTAGTTTGCACACTCTCGCCGACCTCATATTCGTTTTCAGCGACCCAAAAAACCCCCGAGTAAGAAAATTGAGTCAATTTTTCCCACTATTTACCGAAATGCATTTTTCTTGTGCACAAATGGAATTTGAGATTTCTTATTCATTACATTAGTTCACAAAGTTTCCTGACATTCTCACGAATCCAACGCACTAAACTGTATTAAAATCCGTCTTACTGCAAAAAAATCGACACTTCAATCCTTCAATGCCTCGACTACAGTAACAATACAACGAACAAGAGAACTGTTCTTCTTAATATCAGGAAATATAAAAGTGGTTTAAAAAGTTCTTCTTCTAGTTCCATGACCGTTCAATATCGAGACCAATCAATTTAAACAAGTACAGTAGACTCGCGATTATCCGAGTCTCAGTTATCCGAGCCCCTCGGTTAACCGAGGCAAAAGTCATAATTGGTGAGTTACAACTTTCAACCTTAGCGCAACATCGCCGCCTCAAAAAAGAGGAATGAAGCTTACGCAAAAGTCAATCAAAGACTTTTTTAAACAGTAATATTGATAAGGTAAATGATTTGATCTTTTACAGACAGTACTGTATTCAGAAAATATCCACAGTTATGGTTATTTACATGTTTTTATATCAACATAACCAATATCAGTCTAAACCGAGTTTTTCCGTATCCGAGGTAGTCACAGTCCCAGTTATCTCGGATAATCACGAGTCTACTGTACCTAGTTGTTCAAAAAGCATACTTAGTGCACGAATATAGTGAAGCCTCGCCAGGATGCTCGCAGCGCTGCTCGCCATTCATCTCGATACGTATCTGACATCTCGCCATGACTCATTCTATATAATACACTCACCGGCACAAAATTCCGCCACCCAAAATTTTTGATTAAGTTTGACAATCTATAACTTTATTATTGTACTCCGATTTTCAAGATTCTTGCATGAGTTTGTAGGTACATGTATTGGTGTCGTTTTTTATTATTCCGGTAACAAAATTTTTTTCTTAGATGGCATTATACGGGGGTGAATGGAAGCGTTGTATTTTCTCTTAACTTTAAAAAATTGTGTGGAAAAATTTTGAGGGCTGATTTTGTTTCATACTCCTTTTGTATTATCCTGGAAGTATCACTAAGGTTTTGTTTTTTGAATTATCCAAATATATCTTTTCTTGTAAGAGCTGTAAATAAAAACACTGCTTTGAAGGTTTTTTTAATTAAAAACATCAAACTCACTAAAATTAACAAAACAAAACAAAATTACAACAAAACCAAACATTTCAATAGCGGATTTGTCCACTTCTTCTTCTTCTTCTTCTTAACTCAGGCGAGACTCGTTAGTCTCTGGCACTTGGTCATAAGACCTTTGTACCAAACCCTGTTCTTCTCCTTAAACTTTAATAAGTCCTGTGGCCTCAACGAAGGCCAACAGTTTTCTTATTGGTAGTTTTAAGATCTCTTCTGGTTCAAACCTCATTTGACCAGTGAAGTTCTGCCTTACATCACCTAGCACACTGCAATAGCATAGTATGTGTATGGCAGTTTCTTCTTCCATTTCGCACTTTCTGCACCATGGTTCATTCACCTTACCTAGTTTGTATAGGTGATTTCTTAAACGACAATGTCCAGTCACCATTTCAGTGACCGTTTTGATCTCTCGTTTATTGAGGTTCATCAAACTGTTTGAGAGTTTTTTATCAATATTCTTGATTATTTTTTTAGTCTGGATTTGCCCTTGAGTGGTTCTCCATTTATTTTGATGATTCTTTATCAGCCATTTCTGAACCTCGTTTTTAATAGCATCTTTAGTGATGCCACAGAAAGGTTCTGGGCCTGCAAAAGTTTTTCTCGAGCCTTGTTTCGCTAACATATCTGCTCGTTCGTTCCCATGCACCCCTTCATGACCCGGCACCCATATTAAAGACACTTTGTTGTCTTTTGCCAGGTTATTGAGGAGATCTTTGCAGTTTCTCACCAGTTTTGATTTGGTGAAAGGGTTCTTTACAGCCAGAATAGCCGATTGGCTATCTGTGTAAATGTTGATTCTCTTAGCTTTAGGGTCCTCATCAATTATTTCATCAATGCAGGCCACCAAAGCAAAAACTTCAGCCTGGAACACCGTTGTATGTTGACCTAGGCTGTAAGATTTATTATAGTTACATGTTTGCCCAAAGACTCCTGATCCAGTACCATGGGCAGTTTTAGATCCATCAGTGAACCATATTAAGTCTCCATTAATGTTTGGGACTTTTTGTTCTCTAGATGGTATAATTGTGTTAATCTTCTCAGTGAAGATTAGTTCTGGTGTCATCATATCTAAGTTCATCATAAAGATGTATTCCTCAAGTATAGTCCCAGTAATGTTTGTGTGGCTATTCAATACATAATTTGGCTACCGCCGAAATATACAATTCCAGCGGAGGGAGACCTGTGATAGCCTCTAATGAAGCCGTTCCTGTACTATTCAAGGCTCCTGTTATATTTAGAAGCGCTTGTCTTTGTAGGGTGGTGAGAGTGGTCACACAAGATTGCAAAGCCGTCTTTCTCCACCAGAGTACTGACCCATCATAAGTAACTGTCGGTCGTATCACTGATGTGTACAACCAACATATCACCTTTGGTTTCAATCCCCAGGTTTTACCTACAACTCGTCTGCAGTTCCAGAAGAGTCGCTTAGCCCTATTGGTTATATTGGTAATATGAGTATTCCAATTGAGTTTCGAATCCAGGGTTACCCCTAGATACTTAACCTCATTGGTTCTTTCCAGTACCTCTCCAAATAATTTCAGCTCACTCAGTCCAGTAAGCTTCCTCTTATTTGTAAAGGCTACCAGTTTAGTTTTAGAAGGGTTCACGGAGAGGTTCTCTTTCAGACACCAGTTCTCTATGTAGTGAAGGGCATATCGCATCTGATACGCAACAGTGCTGGGAAATTTTCCCCTAGTTACTATCACGATATCATCTGCGAAACCCTGGACCCAGATTCCTTGGGCGCTTAGCCCATGAATCAGATCATCGACAACTATGTTCCATAATGACGGTGACAATACACCGCCTTGAGGGCATCCCTTAGTTGCCCTCAGATTTATGGTATCTTCATGCGTATCTGTGGATATTATTCTGCTCTGAAGCATCTGAATAATCCACTTGCATGTTGTGTTGTTGATTTGCTTCCTCACCAGTGCGCTTTGTATAGACTCGATTGAGGTATTATCAAATGCACCTTCTATATCTAAAAATGCAGCAAGGGCGACTTCTTTCTGATGCAGACTCCTTTCGAGTTCCGACACTAGATTGTGCAGGGCGGCTTCACCTGATTTCCCTGCCTGATACGCCCATTGCCGTTGGTGCAGTGGATTTTCATTTAAATTGTTTTTCTTGATGTGTTCGTTCAAGATTTTTTCCATGGTTTTTAACATGAATGAGGTCAGACTTACAGGCCTGTAGGATTTTGCTAAGGTGTAATCTGTTTTTCCTGGTTTGGGAATAAACGCCACCCTTGCCCTTCTCCAAGCTTTGGGAATGTATCCCAGAGCATGGCTAGCTCTAAATATTGTGATCAGGGGACCCATGATTATTTCCAGACCCTCCTGGAGAAGCTTAGGAAATATACCATCCGGTCCCGCAGTTTTATAAGGTTCAAAAGTTTCAATAGCCCATCTGACCTTGTGAGAACCAAAGATCTCGTCAGAGATCAGCCAGTCCCTTTTGGTTGGGCTATTGTTTGCTTGATGATTGTTATTCGCAGTCAATTGCGTCGACCCTGGAAAGTGAACACTTAAAAGATGCTCTACAGCCTCCTTCTCTGTATCCGTATACTTCCCATTGGGCAATTTCATTGACTTGGGTTTGTTAATGTTATCTCTTTTGAGGATTCTGTTAACCCTGGCGCTTTCAGGTACACTTTCAATGTTTTCACAGAATTCTCTCCAGGATCTTTCCTTAGCGGATTTGATTTTCTTATTATAGGTTTTTAGTTTAGCCTTATATGCTTCCCAATCACCTGATTTCTACGCCCTATTGAAGAGCCGTCTTGTTTCTCTTTTGAGATCAGACAGCTCCTTATTCCACCAAGTTACTTGCCTGGGAGGGTGACTTTCTTTTAACGGGCAGTTTTCGACATATGAGACGACTATTGCATGCTGCAACCAGTCTACTGCCATCTCAACCTCAACATTGTTTTTTGGCCTTTTAGGATAATTCCGTACCCTTGTTCCAAGATCCCTCTTAAAGGATTCCCAATCGGTCACCTTAGGGTCTCTATAGAACCTTGGTTCCGGTTTGACTGAGTTTATCTCAAAGCATATGTATGCATGATCCGATAAGGATAACGCATCCGACACATGCCAGTCAGATATTATGTTCCCAATCCCCATAGAGCATAGGCTTAGGTCGATTAGTGATTCTGCTCTTGATGTCCTGAAGGTGACCCCTGTTCAGAAGATCAAGTTCAGTAGTGCAAAGGTACTCAAAAAGTAACTTACCTCTATTGTTTGTATCTCTGTTTCCCCAAATGATGTGGTGGGTGTTGGAGTCGACTCCAATGATAAGTTCTGTATGCTTATCATTGGTGTATTCTAGAAGGTTCTCTAGGTTAGTCCCTGGAAGTTGTTCTTTACTGTCAATAGGAAGGTAAAGAGACGCAACAATCAACTCTGTAACCAACCCATTGCAATTCAGTTTAATTCTGGCAGCTGTCATGTCTCCCGTACAGAGCTCCATAACTGGTACCTCATACTTGTCCACCTCTTGCAGCAACGACTGCTCGCAATCTGTTTGGCATCGAATAAAGATGTGTTATCCTTGCCTCGGGAATAGCCCGATATTCCTCTACCAGGGCCATAACTGTATCAAATTTTCTGGAGGCCTAGGGTGAAGGGAATAGCTTTTTTAAATTCATCCCATAAATACTCAATAGGATTAAGATCTGGGCTGCATGCGGTCCATTCTAATATTATCAATCCAACCTCTATTTTATGAGTCAATTAGTGTTTTTATTTACAAAAAATGGTACAGCTCTTACAAGACAAGAGATACGCCCAAATCGGGTGTCGTTGTCAAGATACAAAAAATAATAATGAAATAAACAAAAATGTTGTTGCTTAGTAAAAAAATTCTTCTAATAATTTATTTAATCTGACTCATTTATATCAGCAATTCAGACATATATTATACATTCTAAAGTAGAAGACTTTAAAATGATATTACCAATATTTATGAGTTGCGTTCCTGGGACGACTTTATTGAAAGATAGTTCATTCGATTACATGAAATCAACCCTAACTCAAGAATATCCGTCACAAAAAATCATAACCTGTGATCTGTCTTTAAAAAGACAACCACATGCAATGGTGACAGTAAAATTCTCGCGCTAGAGATTCCATGTTATGATTTTTTGTGACGAATATTCTTGAGTTGGGGTTGATTTCATGTAATCGAATGAACTATCTTTCAATAAAGTCGTCCCAGGAACGCAACTCATAAATATTGGCAATATCATTTTAAAGTCTTCTACTTTAAAATGTATTATAATATATGTCTGAATTGTCGATATAAATGAGTCAGATTAAATAAATTATTAGAAGAATTTTTTTACTAAGCAACAACATTTTTGTTTAATTCATTAATATTTTTTGTATTTTGACAACGACACCCGATTTGGGCGTCTAAACGTTAATAAAATCATTTTTTTAGTAAAATTGTGGCTTATTTCCCATCAAAACTAGTTAATTGCAAAAATGCCACAAGAAAATAGCTTCAGAACAACAGTAGGATGGGACGATGAGTTGTGTAGGTACAGTTGTGCCGGTATGGGTAGGTTTATGCCATATACTCATTATTGTTTTTAAGTCTGAGAACTTTTAAGTCTAGCAAATATATGGATCGATTCTGTTCTGTTTCTATTGTAAATTCAATGTGACTATGGAGTGAATTAATGTAAGCTAAGAATTGGTCAAATTGCCTGTTGGCAGTCTACCATAGAATGTTACATGGTTTAACAGAAGTTTTCATGCCAGAAAATAATTTCGAGATATAATTGAATATCATTAAATAAATAGCAGTAAATAATGGATACAAGGAACAAATAATGAACAAAATTTTAAACCAAAACCTGCATAAGAAAGCCCTGGAAATTAGTCTTTCTACCGCCAGAGAAAAAATCCAGTACCTTCTGCAGGCAAAATATTAACTAAAATAGTTATACACATAAAAACGAAAAAAATAACACCAGCCTTTACTCCTTCAGGACAAACAACAACTCCAGCAAATATATTAAGAAATACAAGAGCCAAAAGAGAAAGCACTTACACAGTATACACAGTGTACACATTAGTGTATTATATACTTACATGTCGTCGTCGTCGTCGTCAGAGCCAAACCTCGTATGTACATACAAATTCCATAGAACATACGAGGTTTGGCTCTGACGACGACGATGTGGTGATTGCCCAAAAACTTACATCTGTAAAACTGATAGAACCTTTAATAAACGTATAGCACAACACAAATCGCTTTCAATAATATAATAACTTCTAGATTCTAGATTATATTAATTCTTTTTGACTAATTTCAAGTTATCCGTATTCAAAATAAAGAACTTAAGCATTCCTTAATAGAATCTATCGAAATTAATAAACTAAAAAATACAGCCATAATTCTGAACTTTAGACAAACAGCTCCCCACTCCTCAACTTATTCAGTTAAGACTATAAACGGAAGGAGCATAGTAAAATCACATCACTTGAGAAAGGACTCTGCCGAAACAGCTGTAATGACATTACTTTGTAATACATTCTGTGGAAATATTGAAAAAAAAGACTAAAAAGGGAAGTTCCCTAGGTTGGCTGTATCCCATATAGTTAAAAAACTCTAACATTAAGTAAAAACCACTTCTATGTAATTGGTATATTTATTAAAAATTTAAAAATCCCAATGGATTGAATAAAATGTGCCCAATTCAGAACGTTTTCGGACCTATCGGTCCATAATCAGTGAATCTATAATATAATAAGTAATCCCACTAATAAAATTGAAAGATGGTTGAAATTTTGAAAGTTAAAAAGAATGTGGTTATGATTACTTACTCGAATACTTGCCAAATAGCCCCAGAACCAAACAATGGTTGAATTTATAATTTGATCTACATTATGTCATAGTAATATTGAACAGGCTAAACGCCGATGTTAAAAGATATAACCTCCGGGAACATGGTGAAACCCTACCAGGAAACTTAACCATCTTAGGCCAACGTTGACTACCAAGTGTCAAAAGTTTGTAAGGAACTGTTTGGAGTGACATTGACAGTAGAGAAAAAGGTAGTCGATTTTCATAGGTTTTAACAAAAGGTCATGATCCAAAACATTGATAATATGATAAAGATTTTAATATCTGAAAATGTCTAACATTTACATCTATTGTTTTTTGAAAAGAAAATTGTGTTTTACAAAATTTTTTTGAATATAAATTATTTTAATTTGACTGTATTCTATAAAATTAATCAATTTGATCAGTTTAATTTTATAGAATACAGTCAAATTAAAATAATTTATATTCAAAAATATTTTGCAAAACACAATTTTCTTTTCAAAAAGCAATAGATTTAAATGTTAGACATTTTCATATATTAAAATCTTTATCATATTATCAATGTTTTGGATCATGACCTTTTGATAAAACCTATGAAAATCGACTACCTTTTTCTCTACTGTCAATGTCACTCCAAACAGTTCCTTACAAACTTTTGACACTTGGTGGTCCACGTTGGCCTAAGATGGTTGTTTAAGTTTCCTGGTAGGGTTTCACCATGTTCCCGGAGGTTATATCTTTTAACATCGGCGTTTAGTCTGTTCAATATTACTATGGCATAATGTAGATCGAATTATAAATTCAATCATTGTTTGGTTCTGGGGCTATTTAGCAAGTATTCGAGTAAGTAATCATAACCACATTCTTTTTAACTTTCAAAATTTCAACCATCTTTCAATTTTAATAGTGGGATTACTTATTCTATTTTAGATTCACTGATGATGGACCGATAGGTCCGAAAACGTTCTGACTTGTGACACATTTTATTCAATCCATTGGGATTTTTAAATTTTTAATAAATATACCAATTACATAGAAGTGGTTTTTACTTCATGTTAGAGTTTTTTGAAAAAAAAAGGTTTTAGTATTTTATTATTAGATAAAATGAACTTCCTTCAGGTAACGGTCTAATTGATCACCAACTCTTGGTTTAATTTAATGGTATGTGCAGATAGATTCAAGACAAAGTAGATTAGCTGAAAATATCTGCAGAAACGGTTAGAGCTATTTATGGAGGAATATGTACAGAAATTGGGTGGAGAAGAAGAACAAATCAAGAAATAGAAAGTTTAATAATAACATGTAAACGGAACAAGCTTTATAAAGGGACAAAAGTAGATTGGTTAAGTTATATAGAAATTCTTGAAAATGAAATAATAGCAAAATTAGTAAAACGGCGAATGTCATTAGAAAAGGAAAGAAGAGTGACAAAAATGACTAATGCTTTTAAAATAATAATAATGTTAACCATCTTAAAAATTATAAAGACAGTATGCTAGGACTTGAAAGTAATATAGGGGGGAACCTTAAAATAGAATATATTGTAATTTTTTAAATTGAAGAAATACATTTTGTATTTAGAAAAATATTAACTCTAAAGCTCTAACCGTTGGTGGAATATTTACGTTAAAGACCCCTATATAATATCAATCGCGTCGAGCATCGTGGCGAGATGCGAGTCGAGATGAGTGGCGAGCATCCTGACTAGATGTGAGGTTTCACTATATTTCAACGCTTAGGCCTTGTTCATATAAGAGCGGTTTGCCAACGTCGACGCCGCGATTTACCTGTTTTCCCCCTATTTTACTTGATCCCACCCTAATGCCGCCTTTGAAGTCACCAAGAAAAACAGGGGGAAAACAGGTAAACCGTGACGTCGACGTTGGCAAACCGCCCTATATAAACAAGCCCTTAGGCAATAATGAGTCGACCAGAAGATCACTTCAACCATTGCTGCACTGCTTTGAATTATACATCGCTAATTATTATTAGAACTAATAAAACTGTTTTTGCTAATTTCGCAACTTACCACAGCCACTTTTTGTGTATGCCCTATCGACGCGCTCAATTTAAGATTAGCTGCTACCATCATTGATTCTCTGACACTCAACCTCGGTTGCACTAGATCTTCTTGCATGATGTACGACGAGAGCTTGGTGAAGATTCTCATATCTCGAGGCTTTCCGTTGATTTTTACACTACCTTTAACTCCCGCCGTCCTGAAACAAAAAGAAAAAATATTAATGTTAAAAGCTACTGATGACTATAGTGGTTCCACATTTCTATCTGAAAGATTTTTGTCGTAGGTATACTAAGAGGTTTGGGAACAAGAAATAAAGAAATAATGCCAAAAGAATGGAGTGGTTGTATTATCGTGCCAATATGTAAAAAAGGCAGAAAGGATACATGTAACAACTACAGGGGAATTTCACTAATCAGTACTAAATATACGATATTGGCTTCAGTGGTAATAAAGCAATTACTGCCATATACAGAGAAAATTATTGGCGATTATCAGAATTTAGGCCTGGAAGAGCAAAAATCGAGCAAATATTTACTATCAGACAAATGCTAGAAAAGTATTGGGATAGGTATAATAAACAAGTACACCAGATCTTCGTAGACTTCAAACAAGCACATGATTCCATAGATCGCTTAAAACTGTGGAGTGCAATGGTGGAGCTAGGCGTACCAAAGAAGCTGACCATGGTTGTGCGAATGTGTGTAAACGATTCCTTTACACAAATTAGAATAGGAGGCGAAACTTTAAAGGCGTTCGGCGTAAACACCGGACTCTTGGCAGCGAGATAACCCTCAACCCTTGGGTCCAAAGCTATGCTTTCCTATCACCGAGCCACAGAGGGGGCGCACAAAATTAATAGCAAACCTTTAAATTATCTCTTCTTTTCGTAAATGACATATATAATGCATGCACATATTTTCGCGAGAGTACCCGTGACCTATAATCATAGCTAACGCTCCCAGGGGATAGGTGACTTTTTCTTCTATTTTTGTTGCCTATAAATCTGAGCTCTTGTAATGAGAATTCTTCTTTTTATTCTTCTTTTGCATAGAAATGACTCTATTTTCAATGTACCTCCAGCATGTTGTCGTTCCATCGTTTTGGTGGTCTTCCCACTGGTCATCTTCCTATTATAGGCCAGGCTAATAAG
This sequence comes from Diabrotica virgifera virgifera, assembly GCF_917563875.1. Taxonomy (NCBI): domain Eukaryota; kingdom Metazoa; phylum Arthropoda; class Insecta; order Coleoptera; family Chrysomelidae; genus Diabrotica; species Diabrotica virgifera. The sequence continues at coordinate 63,809,233 of NC_065443.1, read as the reverse complement.
ACAAAAATATACCCTGTTCGTGACACTTCAGCAGCCAGGGTACTGAAGCGTTTTTTCGACAAGTAATACCTATAGGAACAAATTGTAAGTATTTCCTGCGTAGGATCTGGCGGCCATTTTTATTTATAAACAATTAACTGTCAAAAAATGGCATTTTTCCTTTTTTTTTCAAATCAATGGAAAACAGTGAAACTTATGATTTTTTAGTACAAATATCTTTGAGATTATGGAAAAAGCTTTAAAATGACATATTACAAAGTTTGATGTACTCATTTATTGTTAATATAATTGCGAAAAAAGGTCGGAATTGCCAAAAAAAATTATTTTCGCAATAACTATTGTAAAAATTAGTGTACCGGTTTGAGATTTTTGTCAATTGAGGGTTCTTTGGTGCTTAATATGTAATAAAAATTTCAAAGCGATTCATTCAATTGTTTAAATTGTATTCGAATTTTTTATCTCAGAGAGCATTTTTTTTGCAATAACATAAGTCAGAAAAAAATGACGTTAGAACCATTCCACATGGAAAGAGCATGAGCTATATTTTCAACTTAGTTTAAAAAAAGCGAATAAAAAATGCATTTATTAATAATAAATAATTATGCAAAAGTATCGTAAATCTTTCCTTATAAATCTTTTGAATAACTTTTTCCAAAAAAATTAACTTTTTTACCCTGTTTTAAGTGCACAACTACCAAGTAATGTTATTTATATCATAATTGATAAAAAATTGTAATAAATATATATAATTTCTTATATAACAAAATAAAAAGTTTATAAGGAAATATTTACGATACTTTTGCATAATTATTTATTGCTAATAAAGTGCATTTTTATTCGCTTTTTTTAAACCAAGTTTAAATGCTGTGGAATGGTTCTAACGTCATTTTTTCTGACTTATGTTATTGCAAAAAAAATGGTCTCTAAATAAACGATTTGAATAAAATTTAAACAATTGAATGAATCGCTTTGAAATATTTACCACATATTAAGCACCAAAAAACCCTTATATGCCAAAAATTTCAAAGCTGTACACTAATTTTTACAATAGAATATTGCGAAAATATTTTTTTTTGCAATTCCGACCTTTTTTCGCAATTATATTAACAATAAATGAGTATATCAAACTTTGTAATACGTCATTTTAAAGCTTTTTCCATGATCTCAAAGATATTTGTACTAAAAAAACCATAAGTTTCACTCTTTTCCATTGATTTGAAAAAAAGGGAAAAATGCCATTTTTTGACACTTAATTGTTTATAAATAAAATTGGCCGCCAGATTCTACGCAGGAAATAGTTACAATTTGCTCTTACAGGTATTACCTGTCGAAAAAACGCTTCAGTACCCTGGCTGCTCGAGTGTCATGGAAAAAACCTTATTACCCTGGACTATTAGGGAACCGGCTCTCGCCGTCCTTATTACTCATTTGTTGTCATTCGGCTTATGTGGTCATTTCATTGTACTCTTATGTTTCTTACCCAATTATTAATGTTCTCCACCTTGCATCTCCGTCGTATATCTGTACTTCTAGCTCTGTCCCATAGTGTCTTACCATCGATTTTTCGTCCTCTTTGTACCAGGTCGTTTTTCGGCCGCGTATGCCACTATTAATTGAAGGGGTGGCTGCAATAACCAGGTAGCTCCAAATTTTAAAATTTGTGGGAAATCGAAAAAACCTCCTAAAAATTCAAAGGAGGATTCTCCAGGAGCTGCCCGGTTCTTGCTACAAACCGAAAGCAAGGTAGCTCCAAATATCGTTGCCAGTTATGTGCCGTTATTAAGAGATACCCGTTTGTTGCAGGGAACGATCAGCCGATTTTTGTTAAGAGTAAGTGGAGCTGCCTGGTTATTGCAGCCACCCCTTCAATTGGTCTGATGACTGTTATGTAAATTCTCCCTTTCAATTCTTTTCTGATATTTTTATTTCTCCATATTGTGTCATTCAGGCAACTTACGACTTTGATCTTCCACTTCTGTTTCGAGCTTTCCGTAACTAGATGGTGTGATGTCTAGATATTTAAAGTCCATCACGTGCTCTATTATCTGACCCCCATCCCTTATTTACATCTTATTGGATTTGCTGTTATAACCATGCACTTTGTCTTTCTTGGGAAAATTAATATGTTAAATTTTCTGGGGATTATATTAAATTGGTGTAGCATACGTTGTAAATCATCTTCATTTTGAGAGAATAGTATTGCATCTTCTGCATACCAGATTATTTTAAGTTGTTTTTCTCCCATTTGGTATCATTTTTTAGTTCTTATTTTTTTGTTTCATCGATGATCAGGTTGAACAATAAAGGAATTAGGGAATCCCTCTTGCCAGCTTCAGTTGGGTCAGTTAGGTCATCTTCTACTTTTACTGTTATTGTGTTGTTCTGGCAGATGTTTTTTATCGCTTTAATTATTCCTAGAGATACCTCTTTTGAGTATAACAAATCGATAACGTCATTTAATTGGATCATGTCAAATGCCTAATTAAGGTCCACGAAACATAAATATGCCGGTTTATTGTATTCTAATGATTTCTCTTGAACTTGCCTCCTTATAAATACAGCGTCAGTGATAGATCTTCCTGACCTAAAACCTGGTTGTTCCTCTGCTAATGTTAGAGGTAATGAGAATTGATAGTGGTAATTCTATAAATGAACATTCATTTATTAACTGGGACGACGACTTTTAATCATTATTTATGTATATTTTATTTTTGTGTTTATTATTTTTTGAAAACTAGTTTATAACAAACTAAATTTTTTATGTAGAAAAAAGTAATAAATATAGTTTTATAAAACAAGATTATTACGTCACAGACTCTTATTAATACGACAAATCAATCATTATAAAAAATAGACAACCAGCTAATAAAATCCATATCTTATTAGATATTAAATATTTTCTGGAATTGATAACTTTTTATGTATTAAGTCATCCGTAATGCCAAAAACTATTTCACAATATTTAATGGGTATATTTTTAAAAATATATTTAAAACAAAATTTATTAATAGTGTAAGCTGTCAGTCTAGATCTAATTAAAACAAAATGTTTATATTGTTATTCAAATATTTACCAGATGAGTGGTAGGTATATTTTTATATAACATTTTTTTTGTCAAATCATCTTACTCTTTTTTGAACCAGTGGCACCTTATTTTCCCAAGATCGCGTTGGTGTTGTTTTTCTCAACTGTATTACCATTTTCCGCTTTTCCAGTCCCTGCTCAATTCTTTTATTTCTCTCATGGTTTTTTCCTCTCTTGTTGGATATTTATTGAACGAACGTTTTCCCGGTTCCTTCTTTCCTTTATTTTGTGTTATTTTGGCTTCGTGAAAGTATATATCATCTGGCTCAGTACCTTTGCCGTCTATTGTGTTTTTTATCACATATATTACTTGAATGTGCCAAAACGAACCAGATGGTCGATTATTTCCCGAAATTTAAATCTCGAATCAAAAAACTGAAAAACACATGTTCAATATTTTTCAAAGATCTATCGAATAATACTAATTGTCCAGAGAAATAAGATTTTTTTCGTGACACATCCCCTCCAGGCCGAAACAAAATTTTTTGAGTAGCATGGACATCTATATTAATAACCTTTATGTTTCCTGCAGCCGATTTTGATGATATACATAGTTATAAACAAATGAAGATCAAAAAACGGTAAATTTTCGCTTTTTTCGTCTATTACCAAAAAGTTAAGCATTTTAAACAACTTTGAGAGTAAGAAACTCATAAATCGTATTAAAAACTTCAATATGGCGTTCGCTGAATATGTCTATCCTTATTGGTTGCTTAGAAAATTGCAAAATAAATCATAAATTTTCAGTTTTTATAAATATTCATAACTTATGTAAAAATGAACTTAGAACCTTCTTATTTATAAAGTTATTTAATTTGTTTATCCCAAATTCATTTTCTTGCAACACTAAAGTCAGAAAATTATGAGGTTACAGTAAGACTTTTGACAGTTTATTGAAGAAGAACATTTATACTATTCACTAAATTAAAAAAAAAATGACAAAAAGTAATTTTAAACAGTGTAAAATTATTTTGCAAAAACACGTCGATTTTTGCTTACTTATAAACAATTAGAATAACTTTTTTACCGTTACCCGTAGAAAAATTATTTTTTCATATTTGGAAAGACTGAATTTTTATACACATTTAGAAAGAAAAACAATTGTCCTAGGACAATTAGGGACGAAGTTAGCCCCCCCTTTTAATTCACATGTTTTTGCAAAATAATTTTGCAAAATTTTTGCTTTGTATTTAGAATTTTTTTTGTCATTTTTTTAATTAAATTAATAGTATAAATCTTCTTCTTTCATAAACTATCCAAAGTATTACTGTAACTTCATCATTTTCTGACTTATAGCGTTGCAAAAAAAATAATTTGGGATAAACAAATTAAATACCTTTTAAACTATTTGACCAATTGCTTTGAAATTTTGAAATTTAGGGTATGATTTAAGCACCAGAAGTCTCAGCATTCCGTGTAATAACAACGTTCTAAGTTAATTTTTACATAAGTTATGAATATTTATAAAAACTCAAAATTTATGATTTGTTTTGCAATTTTCTAAGCAACTAATAATTATAGATATATTCAGCGAACGCCATATTGAAGTTTTTTATAAGATATATGAGTTTCTCACTCTCAAATTTGCTTAAAATAGGTACTTAACTTTTTGGTTATAGACGAAAAAAGCGAAAATTTACCGTTTTTTGATCTTCATTTGTTTATAACTAACTATGTTTATAACTATGTATCATCAAAATCGGCTGCAGGAAACATATAGGTTATTAATGTAGATGTCCATACTACTCAAAAGATTTGGTTTCGGCCTGGAGGGGGTTGTGTCACCAACAGGATATTTTTTTCCCTATTTCTCTGAACTATAAACCCGACCCCTCACCACAATGTCCTGGGGGGTGGAGCGGGAGTCAACTTTGAAATCTTAAATGGAAAACCACATTTTTTATTGCAGATTACGATTTTACGGTAAAAAGTAAAAAAGTTTTATCTGATATTTTTTGACTATTGTGATAAATATTGCTGTAATCGTAGCAAAACAAATACAGATCAGATCTCTGCAAACTGATTTTGATGGTACCTACTGAATACACTTTTTTAAGATTTTTTTGCGGAATCCAAATGTAGGTACCTATTTACGGGGTCTACCCCAAAATCCCGACAGCCAAAATCCCGACACGCCAGAATCCCGACAGGCCAACATCCCGACAGGCCAGAATCCCGACAGGTTTAATAAGTTTCTTTTTAACATATAATTACGTTTATTTCTTGTTTTTTGTTTATGGCCATCTGTTTTTTATTTTTTTACTAAACAAAAGTATTTTGTATTAAAATTATTAAACAAATGTCGGAATTTTTACTTATGCGAGGATTGTTGAATGCCGGGATTTTGGCCTGTCGGGATTCTGGCGTGTCGGGATTCTGGCGTGTCGGTGTTTTGGCCGTGGAGATTTTGGCTGTCGGGATTTTTGCTGTCGGGATTTTGGGCGGCACCGCTATTTACGATTTCAAATTTATCCCTACCTACCTCAGTGGGGCGGTGGGGTCGTGCTTGGTATCATTCGACAGATTTTTAAAAAATATTGAACACGTGTTTTTAAGTTTTTCATTTGAAAATGCAAGGAAAAGAGGACTGTCTTCGAGACATTATTAGGCATAAGCGACGAGAAAAAGAAGATAACAGAAATGTTGGAGAACGATACATTGTCCGTAGACAAGGAATCAAGTCATACAAGGCAGTCGTAATAGAACTGCCTACAAATATAGACCCCGAAGAAATAAAAAAGGCAATCGAAGAGCTAAATATTCACCCATCAGAGTAAAAATTAGTCCAGATATGACAAAAAGCCTCTATTCATAAATTTATTGTATAAGTGCCCAGAGTAAAAATGGTGGCCATGAGAAAAATGTCTGGACTAAAAACTGGAAAGTGACAATTGAAAATCTAAACAGCACGACAAAATCTCTCTCTCTCTCTCCCTCTCTCTCTCTCTCTCTCTCTCTCTCTCTCTCTCTCTCTCTCTCTCTCTCTCTCTCTCTTCAGTCCTGACCTCCCTTAAGGAGTATAGTGGTCATCGTGGAGTCGTATATTGTCCATCTTTAAAGATCTCTGTGTCTGGTCATTTCTGATAACTAATGCATAGGTCTTTTGCATATTTCCGTAATTTGGACGATCTTGTTGAAGATCTTCCTCGTGATCTTAGGTGGTCTTCTAAATTTCCTTGGGTAATAAGTCTATCCATCTTTTCTGTATCTCTCTTATAACAACATTTTAATTGTTGGAGATGGACTTTGTTGGAGAAACGTTTGCTGACCTTTAGCTCATTTAATTCGTCACATTCTTCTTTAAAACCTGAAACCTGAAAAGAACCACAAAATCCATACAATGCTATTTACAATTGTCAGTTATATCAACATATCAATAGCCAATTCCACGCCACTAATAATTGTGTTGAATGTGCAAAAAAGATACCACAAAAAAATCACATATGGATCACAATATGAAAGGATAGCGAGAAATAGACCACCAGAAGTATCAGGCAACAGATCGTATACATATACATACATGATGACGACATTGATGGGAATGGTAACGACGAAATTCATATAGAGCAGGGATCGGCAACCTTTTTCGTATGGTGGGCCATGTTCAGATTAAAAACATTGTATGAGGGCCACAAATTCAAATATAGCTCAAATAGGCTTCTTCTTCAGCCTGTTTGCATCCACTCCTGGACAAAGGCCTCCCCATGATTTCTCCACTCATCTCTGTTTTGTGCTATTTAGTTCCAGTTTCTCCCCACTTTTGCTTTGATGTCATCTAGACATGGTTTTTGGTGTGGTCTCCAATGTATAAAGTTTCTCGTCCATATTTCGTTGTTTTGTCATGCCATGTGTTCTACCCAGTTCCACTTCATTTACGTAATTCTTCCAATTGGTCTTCTAAATTTCCTTGGGTAATAAGTCTATCCATGTTTTCTGTATCTCTCTTATAACAACATTTTAATTGTTGGAGATGGATCTTGGAGAGAACAGTGTGCGGAAATCCAGCAATTGCAACATAAACACGATTCATTCAATATGCACAAAAAAGTTAAAGAAGCTGCAGGCTTATACAAACCTAGAAGAGTTGGGTGTTTGGCAGATAACCAAGGCAAACCACTGTTAAGTGTGGAAGAAAAACTAGACACGTGGAAGAAATATGTGAAAGTAACTTTTGCAGATGAAAGGCAGAATACCATTGAAGACATTGAATGCCAAACAGGACCCCCGATTACCATTGAAGAAGTCACGTCAGCTATTAAAACAACTAAAGATGGTAAAGCTGTAGGGCCTGACCAGTTTTATGTAGAATTCCTAAAACTTATGGATGAACAAGGAATAAAATGGATAACAACCGTATTCAACAAAATATACGTAACTGGAAAAATACCCCAAAGCTGGTTAAAGTCGACCTTCGTAACTTTACCCAAAAAAGTAAATGCCAAAACATGTGAAGACTACAGAACAATTAGCCTAATGAGCCACTTACTCAAAACGTTTCTGAAGGTGATACATGGCAGAATATATAAAAAATGCGAACAACAGATATCATGGACGAAGTTTGGATTCCGCGATGCCTTAGGCACCCGAGAGGCTCTATTCGCTGTCCAAGTGCTTATGCAAAGATGCAGGGATGTTGACTGTGAAGTGTATATTTGTTTTATCGACTACAAAAAGGCGTTTGATAGAGTAAAACATGATAAACTCATAAACATCTTGAAAGAAGCGGGAGTAGATGATAGAGACTTGAGAATCATATATAATTTGTATTACAACCAAACTGCCAATATTAAAGTGGAAGACCAATTAACAGAGGCAGTCTCCATAGATAGAGGAGTGAGGCAAGGATGCATTCTGTCCCCGGTGCTGTTTAATATATACTCTGAATGTATCTTCGAGCAAGCGCTGGGAGAACTACAGGAAGGCGTATTAGTCAACGGAGTGCGTCTGAACAACATTAGATATGCCGACGACGCTGTAGTTTTTGCAGACAGTCTAGATGGTTTGCAAAGAATAATGTCGCGCATATCAGATATAAGTAGAGAATACGGACTTGATCTCAATACGAAAAAAACAAAGTATATGGTAGTCAGTAAGCGCGAAATATTAAATACACAGCTTTTGGTTAACCAACAACTAATTGACAGGGTCGACAGCTACGCATACCTTGGTACCAACATAAACAGCCAGTGGGACCACTCAAGTGAAATAAAACAACGCATAGGAAAAGCGAGATCAGCGTTCATAATGATGAAGTCTCTTTTCAGAAGCCACGATTTACCTCTTGCTACCAAAATCTCTATCATCAGATGCTATGTATTTTCTACGTTATTATACGGAGTAGAGGCCTGGACACTTTCCGAGGCTTCTTTGAGAAAACTCGAGGCATTTGAGATGTGGTGTTACAGGCGCATTTTGAGAATTTCGTGGGTGGATCGTGTGACTAATATTGAGGTTCTACGTAGAATAGGCAAGGAATGCGAGATTATTAACATAATCAAAGAGCGCAAACTAGAATATCTTGGCCATGTTATGAGGAATGAACAGAGATATGGCTTGTTGCAACTCATTCTTCAAGGCAAGGTATTTGGAAAGAGAGGACCAGGGAGAAAAAGAATATCTTGGCTTCAAAACCTGAGAAAGTGGTTTAATACATCGACAACCGGACTATTCAGAATAGCAGCAAGCAAAGTTAGGATAGCCATGCTGATCGCCAACATCCGGAACGGATAGGCACCTTAAGAAGAAGAAGAAGGATCTTCCAACTTCATCCTGCTTCACTCATCCATATTTTCGTATGTTCTTTCAGAGATACTTCTAACATAGCTCGTTCGATGGACCTCTAACTCATTCGATGTATATTCTGTATTATTTGTATTCATTCTTCATCTGTTTTAAGGCACTTATAACTTCCTTGCTAGTAATTTCGGGAATATGTATTTCAGATCCTACATTTAATATTTTCATATTGTGGTTTTCTGGTTTTGCTACGCTGGACAAGTATAATTCTGTATAAATATGTGGTAATCTTCAACAATATTTATTATCTTATTTTTGTCGTTTATAATGATTCCATTTTTATATTTTATCTGGTGTACATATTTGTTGTCGGCCTTTTCTATAATATTTTCGATTTGTTCGGCATTGTTGTCTCTGAGGTCTTGTCTTATTCTTTTTCTTATTACCTTATTAGGTTCCTTATATTCTAGTGAATTTTGGTCCATTCAACTTCTGTCCTTAATAATTGTCTGTTGTGTTTCTGTCTTTAATTTATTATTTTTCATAAGTTTGTTGATTTTTCCTAAAATTATATTAGTACTTTGGCGGGCCGCGCAAAAAGTTGCAAAGGGCCGCAGTTTGCCGACCCCTGCTATAGAGGATGAACCAACAGAAGAAAATACCCCCACAAGAGACATAAGAAGAATCAGGGGAGTAACAAATTAATGTTTCCAGAAGCAGTCAATGTAACAAACGGATTGATAATTATTATATGAGGATATTCTCCTAAAAGGGTGACAACCCAAAACGCAAATCTCCGAGAAGAAGACTCTCATACACACACACACACGTGACGACACACTACACACCACAACCCTTTGTGGACTGCGAGTCAAAGAAACAAAGAGGAACGACAAACAAAACGAAGACAACAGACAGTGAAGTCTTTACGCTACCTGACATAAAAACAGAAGACGGAATATTGATACAATGCACATAGTTCGCAAACAGATTCAAAAGAGAGTTCCTTAAAAAAGGCATAAAGGGTGGTGGAGAACCTAAAAACATCAGGCCCTTTAAAATATATACAGTCGGAAAAATGAAAGAATATCCATGAACGAACATATAAAACACGTTGTATTTTCCTATCACCATGTCACAAAGAAAATTGTCCAGTGCAAGTACATGTGACAATAATTATTACATGTACTTGCGCTGGCCAATTTTTTGTGTGACACGGTGACAGGAAAATACAGCAAGTTTTATATGTTCGTTCATGGGTATTCTTTCATTTTTTCTACTGTATGTGTGTGTCTGTGTGTGATTTGATTTAATTGGTAATAGTGGTTAAATAGTGGTCTAGTCGTGGTCGCGTTATTTTGGCAAAGCCCTAAAAACGACATCGCTGGCGAGACCTCACTACAAAAGAGAAAATCAGTCAGTATTGAGTGAATAGATAGAGTTATTGTGTAGATCTGATGAGATAATATGGAATAACTTTAGTTTTATTAGTACTGGAATATAGAAAAATTCAGAGGTTTTACCCAAGATTTATTTGTATTTATAACTAATAGATTAGTTTGTTTACAAATTATATTAGATCTTAATTATTCTGTACTTAGTAATTTAGTTTCATAATAATGTTGTTTTTCTTTATTTCGAAATAGTTTTTAAAATGTAAAATAAAACTAAACGATCACAACAAATATTTTGCAAGCAACTTGAAATAAGGCAAAAATGTATAGGCCAATAAGAACGTAAAATAGGACGATAACGTGTAAGTTTCCATGTCACCACCGAATTGCATGAAAATTTGGATTTAGGGTCCTCTTATCCTCAACTTCACCTTTGAACTTGTATCGTTGGTTGCTTTTACTTGAGGGTGAAAGCCACCCCTTCCCGACAGTGTCGGATTAACCATTAGTAGAGTCCGGATTTCTAAGCATAACGCTTATGGTAAATAATACAAGCAGGGCTATTTTCTTTTTAAATATGAACGAAATATGCAAAAATAAGTCATTTTGACATAACTTTTTTATGCTTTTTTGCTTTTTTTTAATTTTCATACCTTTTTTGAATTGTTGTGCTTATTTGGTGCTTTTTTTATATAGGGTGAGGCAGATAACTGGCCTATTAGAAATATCTCGAGAACTAAAGGCAACAGAATCATGAAAATTGGCATAAAGGGGTTTTGAGGGATGGTCTATTAAATGAAAATATTTTCATCTCTTTGCAACTTCCGGTTATACCGGAAGTTGCTTATAACTTAGTTTTTTTAAATGGGACACCCTGTATATTTTTACATTTTTGGATTCTCCTCAATAACTTCTTTCTTAAAATATGAGATTCTGTAATATTATACAGGGTATTTTAAAAGAAATTTACGTTTTTTTATTAATTTCGTAGCAACATTCACACCCTGTAGAATTGTAATATTTTGACATTAAAAACTCTGCTTACGTTCAAGTGAATTTTAATATAGTCTATGATTGTTTAGAATCATTAGTATAGCTAATTTTGAAATTTTAGTATACAGGGTTGGTCGAAACTCAAAATAAATATTTTCTGAGTTTTCTTAAATAGAACACCCTGTATTTTAGTATTGTAATGAAATGATATTTCATAGTACTTTTTTATTTTATAAGTATTCCCTATACCTAACTGCTTTAATTTGTGAGTTATTGGTGATTCAAGCTGAACATTAATTGCAACAAAAAATACGTAAAATTTTATTAGGTTGGCCGTGAAAATATTCAATCACAAATAATTTTTCTGAAATAAATACATATTAATCCAGACTGATCCTTAAAATTACCAATAATGGTTTAGCTATCAAAATACCTATGTATTTAACATTGTTGGTGCGACTAACAATTAAGCACAAATTAAAGCAGTTAGGTATAGGGAATGCTTAAGAAATTAAAAAGTACCATAAAATATCATTTCATTACAATACTAAAATACAGGGTGTTCCATTTAAGAAAACTCAGAAAATACTCATTCCGAGTTTCGACCAACCCTGTATACTAAAATTAAAAATTTAGCTATACTAATGATTCTTAACAATAGTTGACTATATTAAAAATCATTTGAACGTAAGTAGAGTTTTAGTTGTCAAACTACTACAATTCTACAGGGTGTGAATATTGCTACGAAATTAATAAACAAACGTAATTATCTTTTAAAATACCCTGTATAATATTACAAATCCTCATATTTTAAGAAAGAAGACATCGAAGAGAATCAAAAATGTAAAAATATATAGGGTGTCCCATTTAAAAAAACGAAGTTATAAGCAACTTCCGGTATAACCGGAAGTTGTAAAGAGATGAAAATATTTTCATTTAATAGATCATCCTTCAAAACCCCTGTATTCCAATTTTCATGATTCTGTTGCCTTTAGTTCTCGAGATATTTCTAATAGGCCAGTTATCTGCCTCACCCTGTATACTATTATCATTTTTGCATTTGCGAACAGCAGAAATTTAATTTTGATCTATGTAGTGCAATTGTGGGCTCTAATATTCCTTTAACTAAATTGTAAAATAAAAGTTTTAAATCATTTTTGAAAAAGTACTCTCGAAGACATGTGTCAGATCAAAGTACTCTGCGAAAAAATATGTTAATTGCGTTTACAAGAAAACCAGAAAAAAAGTAAAAACACAAGTGTTTTTACTTCTGGTTTGCTGTGGATAAGACTACGTATATTTGTGGAAGGTACGTCGCTAATTTATCATAGGCGTACTTCACGAAGAAATCTTGACGAAGAGTTATTTAGTGAGCTCAAAAGAACTAGAAGCAACAAATAACAATACAGTTCCAAGATTCGTAAATGACGCTTTAACAAATTTTTATCTTCCCGAGGGTGTGCTCGCCAGCAAAATAGTATTAATGCTTTTCGACGCTGCACCATATAATATGATTAAAACAGCATCAAATCTTCAAGTGTTTTATCGAAATCTAATTTACTGTACGTATCTAGCACACGGCCTGAATCGCGTTGCTGAGACTATACGGCTGCAATTTCCACTTGTTAATGAGTTGATAAAAAATGGAAAAAAAATCATTAAACCTCCTTTGAGGGTGCAACTTTTTAGAGACAGATTCCCTAACACTCCATTACCACCGGAACCAGTGTTAACTCGGTGGGGTAGGTGGTTAGATGCAGCTTTATACTATGCCGAATATTAAAGAGATTACTAGCGAATCGATAAAAGATTGTCAGGATGTTTTAGGTGAAACAGAATTACAAAACAATATTGGTTTTATTAAAAGCAACTTTTGTTCTGTGAGTGAAACAATAAAATATTTGGAGAAACAGCAAATGTGATTAGTTGAATCGATCCAAAAAATAAACAGTTTTGAACAAAATATGGAAGACATCCCTAGAAAAATTTCAAAAGAAGGATTTCAAAAGATGAAAATATTTTCAGTTTTAAATTGAGAATACGTTGAAGATATAGAAATGGCTCTGGCAGTAGTAGCAAAGTATAAGTATGTACCGATAACCAGTGTGAACGTTGAAAGAAGCTTTTCGATATACAATAGTTATTTATGAAACAGTTCGTGAAGTATGCTTTTTGCGAACGCACGCGATGTTTAGAGCACGAGCGACAACGGAGCGAGTGCTATACATCGCGTAAGTTTTTGTTTCAGTTATCTATTTTTTTATTCTATTTTTCTTTTAAATTTATAATAGGTCTTTACTAGTACTTAAGCTAAGCCTAGAGATAATTATATATATTTTCTTGAAAAAACTGGTTTGTCAAAATTTGTATGCTTATTTTCATGCTTTTTTTTTGTATAATAAAATGTTTTTTTTTTCATAAAATCGTTATGCTTTTTAAGCGCTTTTTTTGCGTTTCTTTATGCTTTTAAATCCGAACTCTAACCATTAGGCAAAGTAGGCAGTTGCCTAGGGGGCCTCGTAGAGTCCAAAACGAAAAAATAATAATTATAATTAAATAAAAACTGTAAATCATATACATGTATATGTTGAAAAATTCAAATATCGCGAAATACTATAAACTCGGTTTTACACGGAAATCCACAGCTAGTGAAACTGCAACCAATGAAAATGCACGTGATGAAATAGAAATAGCTCTGAGAAAAACATAGCGTCCGTAACTGGAGAAGATGAAAAAACAAACAATGACAGTTATATTCCAGTTCAAGAAAAGAACCAGACACCGTAACTAAGTTAGAAATTGAAGTTAAATATAAATTGGGCCCAGAATTAGGAAACAACATATGATTATGTAATACCATAACTGAAGAAATATGGAAATTTTGGATTGGAAAAAAATCTTGATGGAAATTTTTCAGCATCAAAAAGAAATTTTGAAGGCATTACAATATTATTTACACAATCTAGGTTTTTCTTAAATATATATTATATTATATCGGTTTAATAAAATTAAAAGAGATTGGCTAACGTTCTCTCCCCCAAATGGAAATGTTTACTGCTTTCCATATATTCTTTTTGGCGAACATTAGGCGAACACTCATCGACAGGCAGCGCCTTCATCGACAGCTCTTTGGAAATTTAATTTAATCAAAAACGAGATTACTGGATTCAAGTTCTGAAAAGAGTAGTCTCTGGGGTTAAGTTCCTATATTCTTGCGAATTAGCGTTTAGAAATGACACTGAGATCCTTCGTTCATAAAATAATGGGAACTACTTAGGCATTTTAGAGCTAATTGCAGAGTACGATCCTCTTTAAACTCTCATTTAGCTAAGTATAGCAATAAGGGTACTGGAAAGCCTTCTTACTTATCTTCAATGATCTGTAAAGAAATAATAGTGGGAATAATAAGGGGAAACACGTTTTTAATACAATTGTTAAAGAAATTAAGGAAGCCAAATACTACTCCTTAAGTGTCTATTCAATCTCATATTGACCAGTTAAGTATTTATTAAGATATGTAAGTCCATCTGATGGTAAAGTGTATGAGGGTTTTCTCACATTCTCAGTAGCCGTACCGTAGAAAATCTTTCTTCTGCTGTTCTAATCGTTTTAAACGACTGTTACATTGATGTAAACGACATGAGGGGACAATAATTCAGCAAACATGTCAGGCAAAGGTTGTAGTAGAAAGAACTCGAACGAGTCACTAATCACGAGTGTATGCAAATTTTAACAGCCAGACCTTAACCAATTTTTGTCTTACAGAAAAACAAAACCCACATTTTTTTTACTCAAGATTTTTTATCAATAATACTTTTTAAGTTTGAAATTTTGAAAAAAAAAATTATTTTTTTTAAATAACAAAAAATTAAGTAAAGAAACACAGACTTACTCACAATCATTTAATTATACTTCGACGACCGGTTTCGATCTCTACAATATTCAGATCATCTTCAGGTCGGCGTTACAAGTAGTTAAATGCTACAATTAAAGAAAGCCAGAGTTGAACATTGTGTGGTTGTATCAAAATGTAAATAGAAGGCCAAAAATTTTGAAAGCTATGTAACTGTTGACATTTCCGAACAACAAACTGGTACATACGTATGCACACATATGAGAAGCAGGTACTCATAAGCACGCATACGCACATATATGCTTGCGGTTTATGACTATTTGTTAAATTAAGTTAAATTTTAAATTATTAAAAATTTTCTAAAAAACTATATAAAAAACTATATAATTTTGATCCACTTACATGCCGTTACAAGGGATGCTTTGTAAGTTCATCGATAACATGTTTAAAAGTCCAGATTAGGCTAATAGGATAGCTAGGTGAGGGACTGGGTAAGCGTACATGCTTCGTAGGTCAAAACACAGTGAATTGGAATGGATCCTGAAGGCAGATGTGTGATGTGAAACAGAGACAGATGTATTAGTTATGAGAAAGACAACGTTCGGATGGGAATGTTCATAAATGCAGCTAAGGTGTAAATTGACTTATTGTAAACACTTGTACGATTGTGAAGGTCTTTGCTTCAGTGCTGGCTTAACTTAACTTCGGGCCCTGGGCGCTGCAGGTTTAGGGGCCCCATTCATTGCTATTCGTTGTCAGTTTGTTAACAAGAAAACACATGCATTAACTATAAAGGTTTATTGTTAAATCCATAAAATATTTTTTTTAAACAAGCAAGAAGAATAGCCAACTTAAAAAATAATCCCGGGCTGGCGCCTGGCGGTAGTATGCTTGACGCACGTGCTGGTAGGCCGGGACTCAAATCCCAGCGTCGGCAAGAACAACTAGACATTTTTAAAATGTCTATAGGCCCAGGTCGACTCAGCCTGAATAAAATGAGTAACTTGGGTAAAACCAGGGGTAATAATAGGCGGTTGAAGCGTAGCACTGACCCTGTTACCCTTCTTGTATACCGTAGGCCCTAGATATAGCAGACTACCCAGATATATCCCAAAGGCGCGTCAGCGGTATAAAACGGGAGACTATTATTCCAAGAGAGTATTCCAAAAAATACATTTGAAAACATGAATCAAAAGCAGAAAGTTTCACAAAACAACACAGACACGACAAACAAAAAACATATTCTAAAAAATACATAAAGACAAAAATTAGATCACTTTTTTTCTTGACTTGGCATTCGCAAACTACCATATAATACTATCACAATTCAGTTTCTCCAGTTCTTCATTCTCTATATACAATAGTGATAATGCGTCTAGGTATTCTTGACCCAAATTTGATTTTAAAAATGTTTTTATTCTTTTTAAAGCCGAAAAGACCGCTCGCCTGACTCATTAGAAATTAGAATCGTCAAATAAATTTGCAGTTAAAATATTGGGAAAAATTGCCTTTACATCCTGGATGATATCAAATTTTTCATAAAATGTATGTTTATTTAAATTTTGGCATAACGTTACAAAATGGGTAATCCCATTATGCAAGTTCTCTTTGGTTTCATCAACATCTTTTTTATATTTCTCGCATAAAATATTAATTGATGTCTTGACTTCTTTATCTAGCGTAAAAGAAAATCTAAAAGCTTATGTTACATCATTGTAGCTTGTAGCATTCAATTCTCTTTAAAAATTTATTGCCCCTTTAAAATTATTTGACTTTCACCTGCTTCTTCGAAAAATGATTTTAATTTGTTTATTCTTTGAAGGTCAGTTGTATAGTAGATGTTTGAGATATCCTCGCCTTTGCAAAAGAAAGTTTTCACTTCTTGTTCAATTTCGCTAAACTTATTTCTTAAGTCTCCAACAAAGCTCAAAAGAGATGTCATTAATTCTACTCCAATTGACACGTTTAGGTCCACAGTTTCACTCGTGCCCAAATCAGTGTCAATATAGCTGTCCCAAAGTATCCATTTTATTGTACAGTACCTTGGCTTCGCTTCTATCTGCTGATTGTTCATCTCTATTATTGTTTAGCTGAAAAAAATATGTTTGATGGATCCGTAATTTTTAAATAATGCATTTACAGCGTCAAACCGGGCGGAGCATCTAGTTTCAATTAATCTTTTTACACAACATTTGCCGCTTTTTTCAGTAAATTCCACCTTTGAGGAGAAGCCGAAAAAAACGTGTAGATACTTTGAACAGTTCTGAAATCACTAGTTGCTTCCAAGCTGGATTTACATGCAAAATTTACTACAAGTCGAGACATATTTCTGACAACTTTCTGTAGTTTTTGGAAAAGGGCCCGCCACAAACATTGACACGGGATCCCTGTGGGGCTACACCTAGTGCTCCTAGGCTAGGCTACTCCACTGAGTATAGGCGTGAAGAGATGTACCAATAGAACATAGGAGTTTGCAGTGTACTGGAGTATCTGTGTATGAGATTATTTTCTGAATATATGTAGATTATTTAGCGACTTTACTTTTTTATAATTAAAGGAAGGGGCCCTTTCGGGCCCCTCCGAGGCCCGGGCCCCTGGGCGCCCGCCCCATGCGCCCAGTGGATAAACCGGCACTGCTTTGCTTTTAGGTGTTTTGAGCTATGGGCAAAGGTCGAAGTAAGGAAAATGACAAATAGGAATAAATTTCAAGTTTGTATTGTTCCCGGTCATAGAACTACGGGATGTCAGTTAGTTTGTATCATTGTAGGTGCCTAACACTAGGAAATCTATGAAATGTAGAGAACTATAAGAAAATTAACTAGATAAAAAGAGTTAAAAAGAATGTTAAATTAAAAATTGGTTGAAAAAACTGTAGAATGTTAAAGGTGATCTGAGAAAGGAAGGGGTTTGTTTAAGCTATTGTATGATAGTGTATGTTCAGAAAGAAATATTGAATAAATAATTACAGGGTGAAGGCACTTACATTGAGAAATTATTAAAATAAATAAATAAATAAATTAACACAGAACACATAGGATTATTATAACTACACAGACAAGACAACAAGTGGTTTAAATTTTGATGGGGAGTAGCACTACATTTGTAAAATTCACTTAAATAACCGATTTTTATTTTTTTAAAAATCAAACTTAGTTTTTGTGTTTGACCTTTGATCAAAATTATATAGTTTTTCATATAGTTTTTTAGAAAATTTTTAATAATTTAAAATTTAACTTAAATTAACAAATAGTCATAAACCGCATGCATCTATGTGGGTATGCGTGCCTATGAGTACCTGCTTCTCATATGTGTGCATACGTATGTACCAGTTTGTTGTTCTGAAATGTCAACAGTTACATACCTTTCAAAATTTTTGGCTTTCTATTTTGATACAACCACACAATGTTCTAACTCTGGCTTTCTTTAATTGTAGCATTTAACTACTTGTAACGCCGACCTGAAGATGATCTGAATATTGTAGAGATCGAAACCGGTCGTCGAAGTATAATTAAATGATTGTGAGTAAGTCTGTGTTTCTTTACTTCATTTAAAATGAACTCACATATGCAACCCATTCAACATTAAAAAAAATATATTTCCAGCCATAGTTGGCTGTTGCCTATAACCAACATAGGCAAAGTATAGTTTTTTGTTGACATTGATGTGACATAGCGCCAATAATAACAATTTGGCGGTGGTTCGCACCACGTTAACAAATTATTGTTTCTTAATTTCTTCTTTTGACAACGATTTCCGGAGTGGAAATCGAAACGTTAAGTATTTTTAGGTAAAATACGTAATTGTCATTACAACCTAACTGTGGCTGATCACATATAAACATAACATTTATTAGAATGTATTTTAAATATTTTATTTATAACAAGCTATATTTGACGACAAAACCAATTTGGTCGGTTAATAATGCAAGTTACGATTGATTTAATGTCCATTTTCCTCGGATCCTCAGACTATAAAAATTTTGCCGTATTTTTATTTAAAAAACAACTGGTTAACCAAACTAAAAAAATATTTTGCAATTTTTATATTTACCACACCGTATAATATAATTTTATGACAATTTCTTCTTACCACTTACGTAATTGATTATTGAGGTACGTCGGTTTAACTTTCTTTTCAATGTTAATACTACAGCAGAATATTGTAACGGTTAATTTCCTTTTTGTTGAAATTAAATTTCATAAAAGTAAAAGTTTAATACTACCACAAGATTTTGTTTTTTTTTATTATCAATAAGTCACCGAAGAAGTAAAATTCAGTATACGATATAGAAACCAGAAAATATAAATCGAGTAGCTACATAGATAAAAAATAAATAGACAAAAACATTGTATTGATTGTAACATGGGTGAACAATTATTGTATAGGTTAAATTTGATTCCGCTCATGCAATGCCGTTTTTTCGAGAATTTTGCTAGCTTAAATACTAAGCTAGCGTGACATCTCTCCTGAAGTGGGGTTAAGGGGTGAAAAATTATTAGGGTGGTAATAAATTAGTTTAACATGGGTGAAAAATTATTGCATAGGTTAAATTGGATTCCGCTCATGCAATGCCGTTTTATCGAGAATTTTGCTAGCTTGAATATTAAGCTAGCGTGACATCTCTCCTGAAGTGGGGTTAAGGGGTGAAAAATTATTAGGGTGGTAATAAATTAGTTTAAGATGGGTGAAAAATTATTGTATAGGTTAAATTTGATTTCGCTCATGCAATGCCGTTTTATCGAGAATTTTGCTAGCTTGAATATTAAGCTAGCGTGACATTTCTCCTGAAGAGGGGTTAAGGGGTGAAAAATTATTAGGGTGGTAATAAATTAGTTTAACATGGGTGAACAATTATTGTATAGGTTAAATTTGATTCCGCTCATGCAATGCCGTTTTTTCGAGAATTTTGCTAGCTTTAATATTAAACTAGCGTGACATCTCTCCTGAAGTAGGGTTAAGGGGTGAAAAAATATTAGGGTGGTAATAAATTAGTGAAAAATTGGTGAAAAATTATGGCATAGGTTAAATTGGGTTTTGCTCATGTGGCATGCTAGCTCAAGGTACCTAAAATAAAAACCTTCCAAAGCGCGGTGAAGGAGAAGAAAAGGTCCTTAGATTCAATGACGTGTTGCCATTATTAGTCATTTACGTGCAAGAAAAAGTTTGAAATTATTGTATGAATGAGAATGTTGATTTTGACCAATAGTCAGATTCTTTTAAAATATTATATTTTTGAAGTGTTATTTTTTATTGTAAAAACAAATATGAAAAAATAGTAGTTTAAAATACCGTAGTATCTAATTTTTTTATATCTTTATAACAATTTCCCAACATTTATTTAAAGAAAACATGATTTACACAAAGACGTAAAATGTACGACACGCGCCCGCTCATCAGAAATTAAAGGGCGCGCCCGCTGGAAGGTTAAGGCCGATGTCACATTATGCGTTTTGACCGGATGCGGTGCAAACGCATGCGTTTCCAACGCAACCGGACCGATCTGTCACACTATGCGTTTTGACCGGATGCGGTGGAACCCCATCCGTATCCAACGCAACCGGACTGACCTGTCACACTATGCGTTTAGTCTCTTGCAAATTGAAAGCGCGTAACGATGTCTCGAAATATTTTGAAAAATAAATTGTTAGAAATTTTTGCATTGGAAGCGGAGGAAATCTTACAGAGGGAATTACGGGAAAATATTATGTACTACATTTAGAAACTCCATAAGTGCAGAGGAAAGATTGACAGTAACACTCAGGTACGTAGAAATCAGTCGATATACATCGTGTCTACTTAAGGCCGATGCCACATTATGCGTTTTGACCGGATGCGGTGAAAACGCATCCATTTCCAACGCAACCGGACCGACCTGTCACACTATGCGTTTAGTCTGGTGCAGTTTGTAAGCGCGTACCGATGACTCAAAACGCATCCGTTTCCAACGCAACCGGACCGATCTGTCACACTATGCGTTTTCACCGGATTCGGCGGAAACGCATCCGGTCAAAACGCATAATCTGACATCGGCCTAAGTTAGACATATATGGCAAACTTTTTTATTATTAATTTTACGAAAAAAAGTTTGAAAACATTGAAAACTGTTACATATTATGAAAAGTTGTTTGAAATTTCATGTCTTAGTATGTGACCAAAGTAACTCATTTTTATTTCCTTCACAGTGTTGAATATTTATTTTTCTTTTTTATCTTTGTTAGTGTTTCCCTGTTTGTTACGTGTTGTGTCCATGATATTTTCCACATTCTTCGATAACACCACATCGTAACCTCTCAATATTCTAGTTCTAATTTCGACACACAGTTCTCTATTGCATAATATGCACTGAATTAATTTTATTGAAAGCGATTTTGGCTTCTGGTCATCTTAATGCATCGTTGTATTTCAAGGCTATGGTGCCATTGTTCATTTATCTCACATCCCAAATAATTGTATCTAGGTACTTTCTCCTATCGTTTTTTAATTAAGTTAGATTGTTTCGTCTTTAATTTTGTTCTTACTGACAATCATGATTTTTTTGTGTTCAAAGCCATTCCATACCTCAGATAGTATTAACAATTCTTTCGGAATTTTCCCGGTATCTATAGTAAATTTCGGTGAATAATTCTACTAGTATGTCTAAGTATGTAGTTCTCTGTTAATAATCTTTTTTGGTCAATTTCTGTAGGTATTTCATTCCATAAAGGATTTTTCAAAAGAAAAGGACTATAATCAAAATATGCAAAGCAGGCTACCTTGAATACCGTGATTCATAAAAGGGTTGGAATTTTGGAATTCACTATCTTTGTAATAGCTGGGAATTATGAAGGACAATATGATAAGACAAGCCCTGGATGATTATGTAAAGATTTAAAACAATTTGTGATTTAGTTTTCATTGAAAGTTCAATACTTATTATACCTGTTTTCATAGAAAGTTTTCTGAGAATAGATATTTTTGACCTCTCGGTATTATTAATACACAAGTTTTAAGATAGCTGTTTTTCCTTTCATGAGAAAATAATACTTTTTGGTTGTAAATTAGTCTTAATTTATGTGTTTTTAATCCAATCTAATAAATAAATTGTCAAATTTCCCTCTGTTTATTATCTCAGCCGTTAATGGGTTAAGCCAACTTCTATCCACGGTTTGCATTCTTGTCACTATATTCTTTTGCACTTTTATCCAAAAGTGCTGGCTTCTCCTGAATGAAAGTAATAAATATATCGGTGTCGAACATTTTCACTATACAGTAGAACGTCGACAATCCGGACGTAAAAAATCCGGACCGTCAATAATTCGGATTTGTATCTAGAAAAAATATCTGATTCTTTTAAAATGAATTAAGAACTTAGCTGCGGGAAAACGAACCTCTATCGCAGTTCAAAAGGCTTTTACACATTTCTTTAAAAGTTAAAATAGTGTCTGATGTTTTTACTGTGCACATGTTGCTATAAATAAATTACAATACAGTGTTTGAACATAAAAAAAATGTTTTGATTAATTTCACATCTACACACTTTACTGAATATGAGAAAATATAAACTTTTAAAATGTTTGTTGTACTTAAATGTTTATATGTACTAGTCTTTTTTAAGGTAATTTCGATAATCCGGATGGGGTCCGGTCCCAATTAATCGGGATTATTAGCGCTCTACTGTATTATTACTACCGCTGCCTTTGAACCGCACAGTCTGACTGCTTTCATAAGAATGCTTGTGTGTTGTCGATGCATTCTACTACCGGCGATGTCCGGTAGATGCGGCAAGAACGCATAGTGTAACAAGCCTCATTTAAATACGTGATTTGTCATCATCCCATCGAACCGGAGCGTTTCCACCGCATGCGTTTCCAACGCAACCGGACCGATCTGTCACACTATGCGTTTTGACCGGATGCGGCGGAAACGTATCGGTCAAAACGCATAATCTGACATCGGCCTAATACAGATCTACCCACCCCAGGGCCGTAGGGGCAAGATACTTCGGAGGTGTGAATTACACTTAACGATCCCAATAACTGAGCGGGACAAGCCGAAGGGAACCGACTACAAGCACAACCAGATTGTTAATCTTTCGATGTATACGCGGTACGAACGAATGGATAAGTACATATTTTAGAACTTTAAAACTTCTAAAAATCTTTTTACAAGTATTAGTAAAAAGTTTTACAAGTATTTAAAACATTGTTTATTTTAAATCATTGTTCATTATCACCTAATATATTATTCTGAAGCTATTTCTTTGTGGCATTTACCTATGTAATTTATTATTCTAAATGGGAAATAAGCCACAATTTAACTTATATTAATGATTGTACATATTATTAACGTTTCCACTTCCACTTCGGACGTTTAAATATACAAGTAGTTTTTAATAATAATTGTTTTCAGACAATTGTTGTTTTTTTTTATAAAATTTCCACAACAATTGTCTGAAAACAATTATTAATAAAATCTACTTGTATATTTAAACGTCCGAAGTGGAAGTGGAAACGTTAATATGTACAATCATTAAGTTAAATTGTGGCTTTATTATTTCCCATTTAGAATAATAAATTACATAGGTAAATGCCACAAAGAAATAGCTTCAGAATAATATATTAGGTGATAATGAAAAATGATTTAAAATAAACAATGTTTTAAATACTTTTAAAACTTTTAAAAGATTTTTAGAAGTTTTAAAGTTCTAAAATATGTACCTGCTTATAATTATCATTCGTTCGTACCGCGTAATACATCGAAAGATCGACAATCTGGTTGTGCTTGTAGTCGGTTCACTTCGGCTTGTCCCGCTCAGTTATTGGGATCGTTAAGTGTGAATTACCACAGACCATCATCATTCTCTTTGCCTTATCCCTATGCGGGGTCGGCTTCCCTAATTGCATTTCTCCACACAATTCTATCTTGGGCCATATCAATGTTAATCCCCTTTACCAACATGTCCTGCCTTATCGTCTCCCCCCAAGTCTTCTTTGGTCTTCCTCTCCTACTCCTTCCAGGAATCTGCACTTCAGCTATTCTTCGTATTGGGTGGTTAACGTCTCGACGTTGAACATGACCAAACCATCTTAACCTATGCTCTCTCATTTTGGCATCAATTGGTGCCACACCTAGACTTCCCCTAATATACTCATTTCTAATTTTATCCTTCTTTGTCACTCCACTCATCCATCTAAGCATTCTCATTTCCGCCACATGCATTCGCTGTTCCTCTTCCTTTTTCACTGCCCAACATTCAGTTCCGTACATCATAGCTGGTCTTATGGCTGTTTTATAGAATTTTCCCTTCAGCTTCATTGGAATTTTTCTGTCACACAACACACCACTCGCTTCTTTCCACTTCATCCATCTAGCCCTAATTCTACTGCATGCATCTCCATCTATTTCTCCATTACTCTGTAATACCGATCCTAGGTACTTAAAACTATTGCTTTTTACAATCATTTCACCATCCAAAGATACCATTTTATTTGTACTAGCTCCATCTTTAAATGAACATTCCAAATACTCTGTTTTTGTCCTACTAAGTTTTAACCCTTTTTCCTCCAGAGCTTGTCTCCACTGTTCCAGTTTTTGTTCTAAGTCTCTTTTACTATTTCCTACTAACACGACATCATCAGCATACATTAAGCACCATGGAATGTTACCCTGTATTTTCGCTGTTATCTGGTCCAAAACTAATGAGAATAAATACGGACTAAGCACAGAACCTTGATGCAATCCTACTTTCACATGAAATTTATCAGTCTCTCCCACACCTGTCCTAACACTAGTCGTTACTCCCTCATACATATCCCTCACAATCTTTACATATTCACCAGGGACTCCTTTCTTATTGAGTGCCTACCACAGAATCTCTCGAGGAACTCTATCATATTCTTTCTCAAGATCAATGAATACCATATGAGAGTTTGTTTCTTTACTCCTGTATTTTTCCATCAACTGCCTTATAATGAAAATTGCATCTGTTGTTGATCTACCCTGCATAAAGCCAAATTGATTCTCGGATATTTCGGTCTCTTCACGTATCCGTCTATCAATTACTCTTTCCCATATTTTCATGGTATGGCTAAGCAGTTTTATAGCCCTGTAGTTTGTACATTGTTGTATATCTCCCTTGTTTTTGTAAACAGGTACCAGTATACTGCTTCTCCATTCCTCTGGGATTTGTCCAACTTCCATAATTCTATTAAATAGACCTGCTAGCCACCTTGTTCCTGTCTCTCCCAATGCTCTCCATACTTCCCCAGGAATATCATCTGGTCCTACCGCTTTTCCTTTCTTTATTTTTTGAAGCGCTTGAGCCACTTCCTCGTTGGTTATTTTGGTGACCATTGCTGCTACTGTCTCCGTTGACTCTACAGGCTGTCTGTCAAATTCTTCATTTAATAAGCTGTCAAAGTACTTTCTCCATCTCTTTTTGACATCCCTTTCGTGAACTAGTATTTTATTATTTTCATCTCGGATACATCTAATCCGATTAAAATCTTTTGCTTTCTTAGCTCTCTGTTTGGCTATTTTATATATTTTCGTTTCGCCTTCCCTGGTATCAAGTTGATCGTATAGGTTTGAATACGCTTCTGCTTTAGCTTTTGCTACTGCTACTTTCGCTTCCTTTTTGGCGACCATATAGTTTTGAAGATATATGTCCGATCTGGTTTCTTGCCACTTTTAATATAATTTTCTCTTCTCTTTTATTTTTCCTTGTACTTCATTTGACCACCACCAAGTCTCTTTATCCTCAAACTTCTTTCCTGACGTTTTCCCAAGTATTTCAATAGCCGTATCTCTAATAATATTGGCCATTTTTCTCCAAATTGTGTTCGGGCTTCTTTTTATGTTCCAACATATTTTTTTCTACTATTCTTTCCCTGAATAGACCTTCCTTCTCATCTTTTAGCATCCACCACTTGATTTTTTGTTGTCCTCTCCGATATTTTTGTTTAGTTTCGCTTTTTACTTCGATGTCCAGAACAAGCAGCTTATGTTGTTGGCTTACTGTCTCACTATCTATTACCTTGCAGTCCTTGCATTCACGTATGTCTTCTTTCCTTATCATGAAGTAGTCTATTTGGGATTGATGTTGTCCACTTTTGTAGGTAATAAGTTGAGTTTCTCTCTTTTTAAAGAATGTGTTAACAGTCGCCATATCCAATGCTGTTACTAATTCTAGCATGTCATCTCCAGCTTCATTTCTAGTTCCAAAGCCTAATCCCCCATGTATTGTTTCATATCCTGTCTTGGCTTGGCCCACATGTGCATTGAAATCACCTCCTATTATAACTTTCTCCTCCGCTGGAATATCACTCAGTACGTCTCCTAATTGATCATAGAAAGCTCTTCTTTCATTCTCACCCAGACCTGTTTGAGGAGCATACACACACACAACATTCAATACCTCTTTATCAATTACAAATTTCACTGACATCATTCTATCACTCGTTCTTACAACTTCTACTACGTTATCTTTCATTTCACTATCAGCAATTATACCAACTCCATTTCTAGTGTTACTACTCCCTACATACCACAATTTATATCCATCACCTAGTTCTTTCGCCTTTTGTCCTTTCCACCTAGTTTCTTGAATACAAGCAATTTGAACTCTTCTTCGTTTGAGCGCATCCACTAACTCCAGACTCTTACCTGTAAGACTACCAAGATTCCAAGACCCTATCCTGATTTTTCTAACCTGCAATGGTGTTCCCCCTGAGATAGTCCTCACCCGGAGATTCGAATGGAGGCTCATTTTACTTCCGTAACATTTTACCTCAGGAGATGCCATCATTTCAGTATAAGTTTTTATTGCGTTTGGAGAAGGTCTTTTCATTATTATGGCCTGAAAAGAATTTTTGGATATTTGATGCCTGAATGCCTTTTCTATCAGCACCATACCCTGCCCTGCACGTTTAGCCAATACACCACCAATGCAACCAAAGTGCAGTATTACCCCACACCCGCCTGCATTTTTCTGTATAGGCCAGGATCCCTACTGTAAGGACTGCCCTATAAGCCAATGTATTGTTGCCCGTATCCCGCCACTAGGAGGCACGTACTTCATTCGGGATACTGTGAATTACCACAGACCATTATTTCTTTTTGTCATTCAGCTAGTGGTCTTTCCGATCTTGAGACTTTACATCTGACAGCAATTTGTATTTCTAAAAGAGGTAACCGATTTGAATATCGAAACGTTAAATAAAGTCTTTGTTTTATAATTTACTTTTCGGGCTCCTATACCAATATTTATTACTTCATTCTAGAGAACCCACTCACTTGCGTTCTTCAAAACACCGTTATTCACCTTGTAACTTTCACTAAATTTTAAACTGACTAAAGATCATTACGAAAACATTTATGTAGATGTTCCAAAATAATTATTATATAATGCAAAAAAAGAACATACTTTTATAGCTCAAGGTTATAAGCCGAAAAAAATTTGTATTGATTTATGGTGGTATTGTGCCAACTCTTGGAATAAATTAGTTAATTGGTTCCTCATTGATTTAAGGTACGTATTTTGTTAACAAGAATAAAATGTTTGCATATGTTAATTATATTAATAATATATTTTATATGCTCAAATATTTATTCATGGTAATCTGCTTCCTATTGTATGACTTTATTTTTTATGTTAATTTTTTAAATTATTATTATTATTAAGGGGGGGGTATGGTTTGAAATCAACATTTCAAACACATTTTTGTGATTTTTTTTTGAAACTATGGTACAATTATTTGATTTTCAAATTAAATAAGCATATGAAGAGTACAGGGGAAAAACAAGAGAAGGTGAACATTTGTTGAACGTTTCTCACTACGCTCAAGCGTCCTCGCGCGAAACCGCGGCAAAGCGAGTTGAAGGTAGGGATGTTCAACATGCTGTATCTCTGGTAATTTGACTCCGATCAATCTGAAATTTTCAGAGAGTATTCTTGAAGTTATGCATTTTCATCTAAAATAATAAAAAATATTTTAAATTTCAAACCATACTCCCCTCTTAATACAGGATGATTGACTAGTGTGATAAAGCTCAGTAGATCCGCTATAGTAATAGGTAGCAATAAAAGTTAATAACAAAAATTGTAGCCAACTTTTAGTTTCACATTACAAAATTAGTTAGAATGTTACAGAGTGTTCGATAACATAGTGGCAGACCAAACTTATGTTTTTTTAAATGAAACATCCTATATTTTATTTTACATTCGAAATCTTCTTAACTTCCTCATCACAAAAATATAAAGGTTTGTTATGTTATACAGAGTATTTACAAAGTTAAATCCATTTTTCTATGAAAATCTTAACAAGTTCAGCTCCCTGTATAAATAAAAATAAGCACAACAGCAATGGTTTGTCATCATCTTTGTTTTGCCTAGATTCATTCTTAAACCTACTGTTTTTGTCTGGTGTTCTAACTCTTCGAGCATATCTTTCAGTTCTTCTTTACTGTTGGCTATCAGTACGATATCATCGGCGTATCGAAGGTGACTTAAGTATTGCCCATTTATTTTAATTTCTTTTTCCCATTGTAATTTCTTGCATACGTCTTCTAATGCCTGATTGAATAGCTTTGGTGATATGGTGTCACCCTGTCTTATTCCTCTTTTTATCGCCATAAGGATTGTATATTCGTGCAGTTTTATTCTGGTTGTAGCATTTCTGTAGATGCTGTCTATTAATTCTGTGTATCGGTAGTCTATTCTGCTACTATGTAGTGAGCTTTTTATAGCCCAGTGCTCACCACAGTTAAAGGCTTTTTCAAAGTCAACAAAAGCGATGAAAATTTGAAAATTGGTATGTTATATTCGTTGGTTTTTTCTATAAGGATCTTCAGTGTCAAGAGGTACTCACAGGTACTAAAACCTTTCCTAAATCCTGCTTGTTCTTTTGATTGATACCCGTCTAATTTTGATGTTAAGCGGTTGGAGATTATTTTTGTAAACAATTTATAAATCGTGTTGAGAAGGGCTATTGGTTGGTAATTACTTAAATCAGATTTGTCCCCTATATTGTGTAACAGAATTGTAATTGACTCATTCGAATCACTGTGGATGGTTTTTTCCTTAAGTATTTTATTCATAATTGTGTGGAGTAGATTAATAAAATTTATTGGTTCTCTTTCATATTTTGTCATATAATCCGGAGTGTACAGGGTTATTCACTATATTTTGACCCCCCTGTAAACTGCTTTATTTACAGTATTAGAAAAAAATGTAAAATACAACGGTTATATATAATCTTTATCCCTTCTACCCTAAGGTGTAGGGATCTGTTTAAGATTCTTTCATTCTTTTTTGTTCTTCGCAAATTTCTTCCATACCTTTCTGTTCACTGTTAATTTTTTAGCATCGTTCCATGTTGTTCCTCTCTTTTTCAAAATATCTCTTATTACTGCATTCCATTGTTTTCTTGGTCTACCACGCTTTTTCCTTTCTATATTTCTACTTTCCCAGATTCTTTTTACAGGTATATTATCACTCATTCTTTGAAGGTGTCCCCACCAACCCAGCTGTCTTTCTTCTATATAGGTTTATAATGATTCTATTTCTAATTCTTCTATTATTTTTATATTCTTAACTCTATCTCTTCTTGTCACTCCCATTACTCTTCTTAGATATTTCATTTCTATTGCTTGCAGTTTACTTTTATCCCTTTTTGACAATATCCACGATTCACATCCATATGTGAGTACAGGTCTATACACAGTTTTGTATACACTCATTTTCGTTTTTCTTGTTATTTCTCGTCTATTTACAAATCCACTGTTTATTGCATAATATAGTCTATTTGTTTTTTGTATCCTATAATTTATATCTATTTCTTGTTTTCCGTTTTCTTCAAATATTACACCTAGGCATTGATATTTACTGACTTGCTCTGTTTCTACTCCATCTATTTGCATATTTATCCTTTTCCTATTTCTATCTATTACCATTGTCTTTGTCTTACTCTTATTCAATTTCATACCATACTTTGTTAATACCTCATTCCATACTATAATATCAAGCTTTCTCTTAGGTCTTTCTCGTTTCCTGCTGTAATAACCACATCATCCGCAAATGCACATTCTGTCATCCCTATTTGTTCTAATTTCCTATATCCTATGTATATTGGTTTAGTTCTTTGTTTCGTTTCTCTTATTATTTTATCCATAAATATTATGAATAGAAGCGGACTCAATCCCCCTCCCTGTTTAACTCCTACATTTGTAGCAATTTTTTCTGATATCATATTATATCTTATTACACAGTTATTATTGTTTCTTTATATAAACTTTGTATTACCCTTATTAGTTTCTGATCTACATTTTTCCTTTTTAAACATTTCCAAATTGTTGCTCTGTTTACTGTATCAAATGCCTTTTCAATACAACAGTTATTCGATATTTAAATTATGATTTTTTGACATATATATCGTACTAGTGACGTCATCCATCTGGGCGTGATGACGTAATCGACTATTTTT
The DNA here is from genome assembly GCF_917563875.1 of Diabrotica virgifera virgifera. Taxonomy (NCBI): domain Eukaryota; kingdom Metazoa; phylum Arthropoda; class Insecta; order Coleoptera; family Chrysomelidae; genus Diabrotica; species Diabrotica virgifera. The sequence continues at coordinate 63,778,712 of NC_065443.1, read as the reverse complement.
TTAAATGGGAATAGGGGTCGAGTGCTAGCTCATTTGAAAGGTTATTCAATTCCCTATTCAGTAATATAAACATTATCATGATTAATTATACAGGGTGTCATGAATTGAATAACCTTTCAAATGAGCTAGCACTCGACCCCTATTCCCATTTAAAAAAGTAGTTGATTACGTCATCACGCCCAAATGGATGACGTCACTAGTACGATATATATGTCAAAAAATCATAATTTAAAAATCGAATAACTTTTGTATTTTACATTTTTTTCTAATTCTGTAAATAAAGCAGTTTACAGGGGGGTCAAAATATAGTGAATAACCCTGTACATCGGTTAAATTTCTTTAATAGTTTTATTAATTTATTTTTTAACTTTTTTTAAACGACTACTAGTCCAGGCCGCATCTGTTTTGAGATGGACGTTGAGAGGTGACTCAAATTTTTTTGCAGAAATTGCTTGAAAATAACTCAAATAATAATATTTGAGTTATCTTTCCACTCAAAATGGTCCGGAACATTGTTTAAATAATCAAAATGTCAAAATATGGAGGGAAAATTCGATTCTTTTATTGGTTTTTTGATTATAACTTTAAAACTATTTATTTTTGAGAAAAGTTGTACTGACATAGAAGTTGGGTAATTAAATTTTCTACAATATAAAATTGGTTAAAAATTTTAAAAAATAGTCACCCTTGTTGCAAAATAGCAATAATTGCGAAAAAAACCATATAAGAACAAGTATTCGCATTTTACGTTTTTCAACCATGTATGCTACACTTAGGACCTTCATATTTTACCCAGAAAAACTTTATGATATAGTTAAACGACACTGTAAATTTCATTAAGATCGGTTTAATAGATTTTGCAAAATAAATTTTGCAAACCAGCTTTCGCAAAAAAAAATCATTTATTTAAAATGTTGCAGGACTGAAAATAAAGCAGATAGCAAGTTAAATTTTATTTTTGCTTATAGAAGTGTACTGTACCTTTTATTTGCAATTTGCAAAATTAAAATCGATTAATTACCACGGCGTCAGGAAATTATTTAAATAAACATTAATTTTTGGTGATACGCGCAGGACAGCGGGGTTCGATTCACACAGTTGATTTCCACCAAAATTTCTTCCAATCTTTATTTAATATATTATTTTCTTACTCTATATTTTGTTCTATTTTAATATTTTAATTCCACAGAAATCTAACTAATTTTATTATTGTTTGTGAAATATTGTTTAAACAATTGCATATGTTTAAAAATAATAAACTTTTATTCCCTAAGTTAATATATATGAACAAAGAAAGTTTTTGCTAAAAATAGTGTTATTTCAAAGGATAGAGTATGTGTTTTTATTTTGCAACAAACAAATTTATTTATTTATATCGAAATGTAATAAAAATTAAAATGTATCAATCATTATCAAAGGTCATTGGAATGCCCAATCAGAGCAAACTATCCGCTGTCCTGCGCGTAGCACCAATAATTAATGTTTATTTAAAAAAAATCCTGATGCCGTGGTAGTTAATCGATTTTAGGTTTGCATTTGCAATTGCATTTGCAATTGAAAATGAAAGGTACAGTACACTTCTATACGCAAAAAAAATTTCAACGTGCTATCTGCTTTATTTTTAGTCCTGTAACATTTTGAAAAAATGAATTTTTTTTGCGCAAGCTGGATTGCAAAATTTATTTTGCAAAATCTATTGAACCGATCGTAATGAAATTCACAGTATTGTTTTACTGTATCATAATGTTTTTCTACGTGAAATATGAAGGTCCTAAGTGTAACATAAATGGATGAAAAACGTAAAATGCGAATACTTGTTTTTGTATGTTTTTTTTCGCAATTATTGCTATTTTGCAACAAGGGTGACTATTTTTTAAGTTTTTAACCAATTTTATATTGTAGAAAATTTAATTACGCAACTTTTATGTCAGTACAAATTTTCTCGGAAATTAATACTTTTAAAGTTATAATCAAAAAACCAAAGAAAAAATCGAATTTTTCCTTCATTTTTTGACATTTTGATTATTTAAAGGATAACTCAAATAACTCAAATATTATTATTTGAGTTATTTTCAAGCAATTTCTGCAAAAAAATTTGAGTCACCTCTCAACGTCCAAATGTACTAATATTTTTACAGATGCGCCCTGGTCTATACCTCAATATAAGACAAATAATACTAATTTTATTTGTAGTGTATTGAGATATTTTCATCTAGCCCTTCTCTTTGTAATAACTAATAAGTCAACAAAATATTAATTAAGAGTTCATGAGTTCAATAATTATATATTATTATGTTGTCCAGAGTATTTTCGCAGGTGTTCTCAAAATGTTGCAATACTTTTACGTATGTTGCTTGTTTTCAGCGACCACTTTCTTCATTATTCATTTTAAAGTTTCATTAGTGATGTTACATAAGCATTACGTAGACCAGACCTCTTTAAAAAAGTGTTTATTAAGTCTCCAAAATACACACAAATTTATATAAAAATTTACTAACAAAGCAATTGTTATTGTTAATTGACAATGTCGAAATAACATGTTTGTTTAACTGAAGTGTTAATCTTCTCATTGAAATGGATTAAGATGAAATTAAGATAAAAATTTGTTTTCAGTGACGTCAACCTCATTTCGGTTAGGTTCACAGTTTTTAATGGTATGAATATTAAATCAAAAGTATTTTTAACCGTCATCAAAAGGCCACAATTAAAAAACTTTACGAGATACCAAAAAACTCAAAGAGTAAAAAAATGTAGGCTTTGCTTTTCTGAATATCTACTCTGTATTTTTTGTTTTTCTGTAAGACAAAAGAATTAAGACAAAAATTGGTAAAGATTTGGTGTTCCTAAATTTGCATACACTCGTGTATAGTGACTCGTTTAAGCCCTTTCAACTACAGCTATTTCAAAAATAAGCACTTTGAACCGACGAAACTTACAGATAATATAAACAATACATTCACGAGTAAAGCGGTAACGATTAATTTCATTTGAGATGCTTATTACAGGGGGTGATTTTCCCGATTTTTTACCACAAAAAAGGGACCAATTTTATTTTGAGCGCAACTTACTTACTTTTGATACTAGAAACTTTTTTAAAAAACAAAAATAAAGCTTTTTTTAAAAACTTTAAAAAGTTCTAATGAGTTTTCCCCAAAAATTGCTTCATTTTTTAGTTATTTCACGTTGAAATATTCGATTTGGAATTTGACGAATATGAACCTATTTTTGATTAGCTATAACTCTGCTTGTACTGAGTCTAAAGACCTCATACATACACCATTTTTTAAATTTTTTTCTATGCTATCCTTTTCCTAAGAATTTTTTTCAATAAATACTTACTTTTTGAGTTGTATCCCGAAATAACCAAAGTACGTGCCTCCTAGCGGCGGGATACGGGCAACAATACATTGGCTTATAGGGCAGTCCTTACAGTAGGGATCCTGGCCTATACAGAAAAATGCAGGCGGGTGTGGGGTAATACTGCACTTTGGTTGCATTGGTGGTGTATTGGCTAAACGTGCAGGGCAGGGTATGGTGCTGATAGAAAAGGCATTCAGGCATCAAATATCCAAAAATCTTTTCAGGCCATAATAATGAAAAGACCTTCTCCAAACGCAGTAAAAACTTATACTGAAATGATGGCATATCCTGAGGTAAAATGTTCCGGAAGTAAAATGAGCCTCCGTTCGGATCTCCGGGTGAGGACTATCTCAGGGGGAACACCATTGCAGGTTAGAAAAATCAGGATAGGGTCTTGGAATCTTGGTAGTCTTACAGGTAAGAGTCTGGAGTTAGTGGATGCGCTCAAACGAAGAAGAGTTCAAATTGCTTGTATTCAAGAAACTAGGTGGAAAGGACAAAGGGCGAAAGAACTAGGTGAAGGATACAAATTGTGGTATGTAGGGAGTAGTAACACTAGAAATGGAGTTGGTATAATTGCTGATAGTGAAATGAAAGATAACGTAGTAGAAGTTGTAAGAACGAGTGATAGAATGATGTCAGTGAAATTTGTAATTGATAAAGAGGTATTGAATGTTGTTTGTGTGTATGCTCCCCAAACAGGTCTGGGTGAGAATGAAAGAAGAGCTTTCTATGATCAATTAGGAGACGTACTGAGTGATATTCCAGCAGAGGAGAAAGTTATAATAGGAGGTGATTTCAATGCACATGTGGGCCAAACCAAGACAGGATATGAAACAATACATGGGGGATTAGGCTTTGGAACTAGAAATGAAGCTGGAGATGACATGCTTGAATTAGCAACAGCATTGGATATGGCGATTGTTAACACATTCTTTAAAAAGAGAGAAACTCAACTTATTACCTACAAAAGTGGACAACATCAATCCCAAATAGACTACTTCATGATAAGGAAAGAAGACATACGTGAATGCAAGGACTGCAAGGTAATAGTGAGTGAGACAGTAAGCCAACAACATAAGCTGCTTGTTCTGGACATCGAAGTAAAAAGCGAAACTAAAAAAAAATATCGGAGAGGACCACAAAAAATCAAATGGTGGCTGCTGAAAGATGAGAAAGAAGGTCTATTCAGGAGAAGAATAGTAGAAAAAATATGTTGGAACATGAAAGGAAGCCCTAATACAATTTGGAGAAAAATGGCCAGTAGTATAAGAGAGACTGCTATTGAAATACTTGGGAAAACGTCAGGAAAAAAGTTTGAGGATAAAGAGACTTGGTGGTGGTCAAACGAAGTACAAGGAAAAATAAAAGAGAAGAGAAAATTATATAAAAAGTGGCAAGAAACCAGATCCGACACAGATCTTCAAAACTATATGGTGGCGAAAAAGGAAGCGAAAGGAGCAGTAGCAAAAGCCAAAGCAGAAGCGTATTCAAACCTATATGATCAACTTGATACCAGGGAAGGCGAAACGAAGATATATAAAATAGCCAAACAGAGAGCAAGGAAAGCAAAAGATTTTAATCAGATTAGATGTATCCGAGATGAAAATAATAAAATACTAGTTCACGAAAGGGAAGTCAAAAAGAGATGGAGAAAGTACTTTGACAGCTTATTAAATGAAGAATTTGACAGACAGCCTGTAGAGTCAACGGAGACAGTAGCAGCAATGGTCACCAAAATAACCAACAAGGAAGTGGCTCAAGCGCTTCAAAAAATAAAGAAAGGAAAAGCGGTAGGACCAGATGATATTCCTGGGGAAGTATGGAGAGCATTGGGAGAGACAGGAACAAGGTGGCTAGCAGGTCTATTTAATAGAATTATGGAAGTCGGACAAATGCCAGACGAATGGAGAAGCAGTATACTGGTACCTGTTTACAAAAACAAGGGAGATATACAACAATGTACAAACTACAGGGCTATAAAACTGCTTAGCCACACCATGAAAATATGGGAAAGAGTAATTGACAGACGGATACGTGAAGAGACCGAAATATCCGAGAATCAATTTGGCTTTATGCAGGGTAGATCAACAACAGATGCAATTTTCATTATAAGGCAGTTGATGGAAAAATACAGGAGTAAAGAAACAAACGCTCATATGGTATTCATTGATCTTGAGAAAGCATATGATAGAGTTCCTCGAGAGATTCTGTGGTGGGCACTCAATAAGAAAGGAGTCCCTGGTGAATATGTAAAGATTGTGAGGGATATGTATGAGGGAGTAACGACTAGTGTTAGGACAGGTGTGGGAGAGACTGATAAATTTCATGTGAAAGTAGGATTGCACCAAGGCTCTGTGCTTAGTCCGTATTTATTCTCATTAGTTTTGGACCAGATAACAGCGAAACTACAGGGTAACATTCCATGGTGCTTAATGTATGCTGATGATGTCGTGTTAGTAGGAAATAGTGAAAGAGACTTAGAACAAAAACTGGAACAGTGGAGACAAGCTCTGGAGGAAAAAGGTTTAAAACTTAGTAGGACAAAAACAGAGTATTTGGAATGTTCATTTAAAGATGGAGCTACTACAAATAAAATGGTATCTTTGGATGGTGAAATGATTGTGAAAAGCAATAGTTTTAAGTACCTAGGATCGGTATTACAGAGTAATGGAGAAATAGATGGAGATGCATGCAGTAGAATTAGGGCTGGATGGATGAAGTGGAAAGAAGCGAGTGGTGTGTTGTGTGACAGAAAAATTCCAATGAAGCTGAAGGGAAAATTCTATAAAACAGCCATAAGACCGGCTATGATGTACGGGACTGAATGTTGGGCAGTGAAAAAGAAAGAGGAACAACGAATGCATGTGGCGGAAATGAGAATGCTTAGATGGATGAGTGGAGTGACAAATAAGGATAAAATTAGAAATGAGTATATTAGGGGAAGTCTAGGTGTGGCACCAATTGATGCCAAAATGAGAGAGCATAGGTTAAGATGGTTCGGTCATGTTCAACGTCGAGACGTTAATCACCCAATACGAAGAATAGCTGAAGTGCAGATTCCTGGAAGGAGTAGGAGAGGAAGACCAAAGAAGACCTGGGGGGAGGCGATAAGGCAGGACATGTTAGTAAAGGGGATTAACATTGATATGACCCAAGACAGAATTGTGTGGAGAAATGCAATTAGGGAAGCCGACCCCGCATAGGGATAAGGCAAAGAGAATGATGATGATGATGATGACTTACTTTTTGAGTTATTTGCAAAAAACCGTCTAAAAACGTGTTTTTTTTTTGTTGAAAAATGAACATATTCACTCGCAAATAACTCGAAAAGTGTTAACTTGGTGAAAAAGCTTTATAGAACAAAAGATGCGTAGACTTAGTCAGTTCATCCACTTCCGGACTTATTTTAAAGGTATCTTTTTTCACCCCCGAGAAGGGGTGAAACTCGCCCCTAGGATAAAAGCACACTTCGGCACAATATCACTTTTTTTTCTTTGACATGTTAGCTATGTGTACGCCAAATTTCATGTCAATCCAAGCCGTTTTTGTAAATTTAGAGCAAAAACCGTGAGTACACGTACTATAAACAGTTATTTTTGCAATATGTAGTTTATTAATAACAAAGTCGGAACTTGGTTTGAGCTATCACGACTAGTGGCAATCGATTTAGATTATCAAAAAACTACGAAAAAAAATACAAACTTGCTGTAGATAGAGCATTACTTCGAGCTTTTCTGCGAATAAACAATTATTTTGTTATTAGCAAAATAAGAACATATTTTGAGTAATCGCGACTAGTCGCATTCGATTCAGTGACCAAAAATACACCAAAAACGACCTTAACACTATCAATTTCTTTACAGGGCTTCTAATAATACAGTGGAACCCCGATAAGTCGGCCACCGATATCCCGGAAGTCCGGCTAACCCGGACCGATTTTCATCAGACAAACAGTTCAACAATAAAAACGTTATATTGAAACAACCGAAATTGACTGATTTTTTAGCAAGAAATGAACAATACTGTATACAACTGTACGTAACTTAGATGTACTGTGCATATGTATTTCATGTTTTTGCAATTATAATGGAGTTTACCTGTTAGGATACCGTATTTTATTAATTTTTACCATATTCTCTGGCTAACCCGGATTTTCGATAACCCGGATTGGCCTCGGTAATGATTTATCCGACTTATCGAGGTTCCACTGCACCTGGAAAATACCTAATTTTACTATATTTTGTTAATAACAATTAAACGGCTAATATTTGGGTTTCTGGACTTTATTTTTTATTTTTTTTATTTAGCGTATGGACTTTTTCAGTACGATAAATACACAAATATAATATATATTATTCAAACACCAAAACATAATGAATGAATCTAAATATTAATGTCCAATTTACATAGCCATTCAATTGCATCTGGGGAGCATTCCACAAAGTCCTGGAGGTTTCCACGGTAGGCACGATTTAGGCAATCTGAAACACAATGACTTATGGTCTGTCTAGGCGATCCACAATCACACTGTGGACTTTCTGCACGACCCCATTTGAACAGAGAATCAGCACATTTACCATGTCCGGTACGTATGCGATTAAGCCTCGCCCAGGTGGGTCGGGGCAGACCCGATCCGATGAAACCCTGGGTTGGGATGGATATCTGAATATAGTCTGCTGCTATTGTTGGCATCCATCTTGTGGACCATTGCCTTTGTATATCATAGGAATCACCAATTGTTCGGGCAGTTCTGATTGGAGGATTTCTAGACCTCAGTCGCTGGTGCTCTTTTGAGATGTCTGGTATGTCTTGATGGATTGGTAATTGTATGTTGGCTACAATTTTCTGATACTCTCTCACTAATGCTGCTGTACGGCGTAGATCTGGTGGAGCAATATTGTTCAAAGTAGGCAGCCATCTCACTGGGGTTGATTTTATTGTTCCAGTGATTATTCTCATGGTTTGATTAAGTTGGACATCGATTTTGTTTGTATGTGCACTATTTAACCATACTGGTGCACAATATTCTGCCACTGAAAAAACCAAAGCTAGAGCAGAGGTCCGAAGAGTATCTGCAGAAGCACCCCAAGTTGTTCCAGCAAGTTTTGTTATTATATTGTTTCTTGTTCTCAGTTTACCGGCTGCGTTTGTAAGATGGCTTTTGAAGGTGAGTGTTCTATCAAGTGTGATGCCTAGATATTTGGGGTTGTTGTTATGTTTGATAGCTGCATCATTTAGAGTTACATTGAGGGTATCGCCCGCAAGTTGATTCGACAGGTGAAAGAGACAGGTTTCAGTTTTGCTTGTGTTAGGACGTAAGCGCCAGTTCTTAAAGTAGTTACTAAGTGTAGTTAGGTCCTCGTTTAGAGCTCGTTCTCCAGCTTCCTTACTATTATCTTGGAAGCCAATGGCCAGGTCGTCTGCATAAGCTAATTTTCTCGATTTTGTTTCAGGTATATCCGCCGTATAAAGGTTAAATAATAAAGGAGCTAGCACTGAGCCTTGAGGTAAGCCGTTGTTAAGTTTTCTAACGCTACTTCGTGCATCATTTATATATACCTGAAACAGTCTGTTAGTTAGTAGATTGTTTATCAGCTGGCAAGTTTTGAGACAGGGTATGATTTTCATCAACTTATAAATAAGACCCTCTCTCCACACAGTGTCATAGGCAGCCGTAAGGTCTATAAATGTTATGGCAGATTTTTCACGTCTTTCAAAGCCAGCTTCGATGAATGTAGTTAAGGACAGCACTTGGTCACAACAGCTTCGTCCTTTTCTAAATCCAGCTTGCTCAATTGGTACAGCGTCCTCAATGGTGTTACATATTCTATTATATAAGAGTCGTTCTAGTAATTTATAACAGCAACTGAGTAAGGCGATAGGCCGGTAACTTTCAGGCAGCTTGTTGTCTTTGCCAGGCTTCTGGATTGCGATAATTTTTGTTCTTTTGAATTCTGGGGGTAGCATAGCTGTAGTCACAATGTCGCTAAAGAATTCTTTGAGCCATTGTCTTGTTTTTGTACCAGTGTGGACTATAAACTCAGGATATACTCCATCGAAACCAGCTGCTTTTCCCGTTTTGGTTTGGTTAAGCGCTTCGTTTATTTCATCCAATGAGAAGGCACGTGAGTATTCTGATGATGCGGGGGTATTTGCTTTAAGTTGTTTAAGAGCTTTTTTTACCATCGATGTATGAGTTTTCTCAGATGGAGCTCGAGAGTTCTCAATTATTCTATTGGCTATCTTATTTGGCTCAATTGTTGATTTGTTTAAGTGTTTCCAGACTACTTCCATTGTATTCAGCGACCCAAAAAACCTATAATACCACCATAAAATCACGGCGAGCTAGAATTTCCCACGGGACCCCTTATGTTGCGACAAGGCTATTCATTCAGCTTGCTCTGTTGACTTTCAGATTAAAAAACTTTCTATGATCTACAAGTTTTATTTGAACCATTTTTCTCCAAAATGCATAAGAAACGTTTTATAGACAATTTTTTTTTACTTTTTAAAATTGTTAAAATATAAAGCAAAATCAGCTGTACGTCTTCATGGATTTTTCATCAGCTATAACGCATTTAGAACCTTCAAGAATCTATATAGTCCAGAAAGCCACTGCGCATCCGCTACGAAAAATATTCTGATTCGGATTTTTTGCACAATCTTACTCAAAAAGGACTCCTTTTAACAAATTTACATGTTGCCAGGACCAAAAAGTGGTCAAAAATTTTTTAAACGTTTCTTTTTTATTTTTTTCCTAAAATAATTTTTTTTGCATGGAAAAAAGTTTTTTTTATGTTTTTTGGATCATTCCAAACAGAAAAGGTCTTTAGTGACTTTTCTCTAAAAATGATAGTTTTTGACATATAAGCGATTAAAAATTGAAAAATTGCGAAATCGGCCATTTTTAACCCTCAAAAACTATGTGAAAAACTGAAAATTTGAATGTTGCCAAGGTAGGTACATATTCTTTAAACATCGACTGATGAAATCCCGAAGAGTTTTTTGCAATACAATATTCAAAACTCCTTTGTTTTTTAATTGCTAATCAAGCGTGCGCGACACTATTTTCCACGGACAGTATGATGCAAATGAAAGCAATAAATTCGTTATTTCGTAAACCGGCGACTATAAGGAAAAATCCCGAAACAGGCCGATTTTTATCTTTAAGTTATGATATTGTGGCATACATATTGTGTTTTGAATATTGTATTGCAAAAAACTCTTCGGGATTTCATCAATCGATGTTTAAAGAATATCTACCTACCTTGGCAACATTCAAATTTTCAGTTTTTCACATAGTTTTTGAGGGTTAAAAATGGCCGATTTCGCAATTTTTCAATTTTTAATTGCTTATATGTCAAAAACTATAATTTTTAGAGAAAAGTCACTAAAGACCTTTTCTATTTGGAATGATCCAAAAAACCTAAAAAAACTTTTTTCCATGCAAACAAAATAATTTTAGGAAAAAAACAAAAAAAAAACGTTTAAAAAATTTTTGACCACCTTTTGGTCCTGGCAACATGCAAATTTGTTACAATTTTTGTAAGATTGTGCAAGTAAGATTGTGCAAAAGTTTTGAGTAAGATTGTGGATGCGCAGTGGCTTTCTGGACTAATATGATTTTTACGTGAAATCAATTATTCCAAAATACATAGATTGGTCTTTATGAGTTCTGCAGTCTAAATTATTCTAATTAGACTATCGAACAACATTCTTATCTTCTATTGTGCTGTTTGAAAAAGTGTTTCATTTCAATATTTATAAATAAATCATGTTTGTAAACAAACGTCCATTGTGTCAAGTCAAAGCTTTTTTATACAAAGAAGATCGTGTAGGCCTTTTAGCGAGAAAGAGCAATAACCTAAGAGGTATGGAAATACCGTACAATCTTTGATTCTTTCGCCGAATACACGAAATTGTTTGGGGACCAAAAATACCAGCCAATATACACTCACCGTCGCATTTAACCGCCCACTTTGTATTTTGTAATTTTTTGAGTAAGATTGTGCAAAAAATCCGAATCAGAATATTTTTCCTAGCGGATGCGCAGTGGCTTTCTGGACTAATATGATTTTTACGTGAAATCAATTATTCCAAAATACATAGATTGGTCTTTATGAGTTCTGCAGTCTAAATTATTCTAATTAGACTATCGAACAACATTCTTATCTTCTATTGTGCTGTTTGAAAAAGTGTTTCATTTCAATATTTATAAATAAATCATGTTTGTAAACAAACGTCCATTGTGTCAAGTCAAAGCTTTTTTATACAAAGAAGATCGTGTAGGCCTTTTAGCGAGAAAGAGCAATAACCTAAGAGGTATGGAAATACCGTACAATCTTTGATTCTTTCGCCGAATACACGAAATTGTTTGGGGACCAAAAATACCAGCCAATATACACTCACCGTCGCATTTAACCGCCCACTTTGTATTTTGTAATTTTTTGAGTAAGATTGTGCAAAAAATCCGAATCAGAATATTTTTCCTAGCGGATGCGCAGTGGCTTTCTGGACTAATATGATTTTTACGTGAAATCAATTATTCCAAAATACATAGATTGGTCTTTATGAGTTCTGCAGTCTAAATTATTCTAATTAGACTATCGAACAACATTCTTATCTTCTATTGTGCTGTTTGAAAAAGTGTTTCATTTCAATATTTATAAATAAATCATGTTTGTAAACAAACGTCCATTGTGTCAAGTCAAAGCTTTTTTATACAAAGAAGATCGTGTAGGCCTTTTAGCGAGAAAGAGCAATAACCTAAGAGGTATGGAAATACCGTACAATCTTTGATTCTTTCGCCGAATACACGAAATTGTTTGGGGACCAAAAATACCAGCCAATATACACTCACCGTCGCATTTAACCGCCCACTTTGTATTTTGTATTTCTTTCAATTTGCAGAAATTGTCAATCTTAGACCACATTGTATGAAAGATACGGTGAAAACTACCTTTGAGGAAGAGAAAACAATAAAATTATTGAAATAGCTATTTGTATAACAAGGGAGGAAAGTGCTTCTTTTCCTCCCGAGAATGAAGTTTACTGCCCGACGCGTAGCGGAGGGCAGTAATCATTCAAGGGAGGAAAAGGCACTTTACTCCCATGTTATACATATGGTTTTTCCACCTTCCTCAAATAACAAGTCATTTTATCATTTTTACTTAATTTATTTATGTAACTAACCAACAAAATTTATTAGAACTAAAACTAGCAAGTAGGTACAATATAACTGTCAACTGTCAAATATAAGTCAAATTATTAATGTAAACATTGTTAAATCAGAATAACAATTTACTGTTTTTTACCATTCTGCAAAATACAGAGTGTTTTTAAATAAACGTTAAAATGTATAGATACTTACGTAATAGAAAATAGATATTGTACAGGACGTCAATAAGTTATATTTCATGAATGAAATACCATGACGTCACTTTTACTTTTCCTCCCTAGGGAGGAAAAATATTTTCCTCCCTAGGGAGGAAAAGTACAACTTTGCTCCCTACAATCAGGTCCGGAAAAGTATACTTTCGGTAGAGGTAGGTGGAAAAAAAAGTTGTTTATCAAGGGATGCCTAGCCAAAATCCAATGTTTAAAAATCTTCGAAAAATATTCAAACAAACAACATTTTGAAAAGTATAGTCTAATTAAAAAAATATGAGTATTAATAATAAAGCAGTGTTGCCTTTCCCTGCTCTGTCCCTTTGGACCTCTTGGAGCCGATTCAGGGATCCGATTGGAGGATATTGTGCCAATGTTGTTCTGAAGCTATTTTTGTGGCATTTTTATAATTAACTATTTTGAGTGGAAAATAAGCCACAATTAAATTGAAAAACTAATTTTATTAACGTTTCGACGCCCAAATCGGATGTCGTTGTCAAAATACAAAATATTATTAATTAAACAAAAATGTTGTTGCTTAGTAAAAAATTCTTCTAATAATTTATTTAATTTGACTCATTTATATCGGCAATTCAGACATATATTATACATTTTAAAGTAGAAGACTTTAAAATGATATTGCCTATATTTATGAGTGGCGTTCCTGGGACGACTTTACTGAAAGATAGTTCATTCGATTACATGAAATCAACCCCAACTCAAGAATATCTGCCACAAAAAAATCATAGCATGTCATCTGTCTTTAAAAAGACAACCAAATGCAACGGTGACAGTAAAATTCTCGTGTTAGAGATTCCATAGTAAATCACAAGGTAAAACCAGGAAAAAACCTCGTGATACTATCCCATCATCATCATCGTCATCATCCAGCCCTTTGCGTCCACTGCTGGACATAGGCCTCCCTCATTTTTGTCCATTGTGCTCTATTTTGAGCACTTTGCATCCAATTTCTCGACATTTTCTTGAGATCGTCAGTCCAACGAGTAGATGGTCTTGCTCTACGTCTTTTGTCTAATCTCGGCCTCCACTCAAGTAATCTCTTTGTCCACCTCTCATCACTGATTCGGGCGACGTATCTGGCCCAGTTCCATTTCAGGGTGGCAATTCGGGAAATTACATCATTAACTCCTGTTCTTCGTAAGTCTTCATTTCTAACTCGGTCACGAAGCGATATACTCAGCATTGACCTTTTCATTTTCCTCTAAGCTATTTGCAGCGTTTTAGAAGTTGTAGCTGTCAATGTCAAAGTTTCGGCACCATAAGTCATCACAGGCAACACACATTATTCAAATGTTTTACGTTTTAAAGAAATTGGTATATCGCTTTTAAAGATGTCTTTGAGTTTTCCATAAGCTGCCCATGCTAGGTTTATTCTTCTTTGTAGTTCGCATGTTTGGTTGTCTCTTGTGATCTTTATTTCGTGTCCAAGGTATATGTATTTTTCCCCTAGCTCTACTTCGTTGTCTCCAATATTGATATTTCCGCTAGGTACTAAGTTTGTCATGAATTTTGTTTTGGAGATGTTTATTTTAAGACCTACACTGGCACACACTAACTGAAGTTCATGTAGCATTGTACATATTATCTCTTTGAGGTTATCAGAGAATAAAACTATGTCGTCTGCGAATTTCAAATTTGTTAATCTTCTACCAACAATATATAGGGCTTCCTCTTTCCAATTAAGTTTTTACAAGCATATTCTAATACTGCGGTAAACAGTTTAGACGATAAGGTATCGCCCTGTCGGACTCCTTTGGCGATTGGGATATGGTCCGTGTTTTTATGTAGTTTTAGCGACATAGTTGCGTTCTTGTATGTGTTGTATGTAAATTAACCTTGTGTATCGGTAGTCAATGCGGCATGCTTGTAGTGCTTCCAGATCCCGACATCGTAAGTACAATATTTGATCTTACAATTAGGTTACTTTCAAAACTAATACCAAATTTTGACTTTAATGTATACATATATGTTATTTTAAATTAAAAAAATAATATTATTAATTGTGCTAATCCTCTGGCGCAGGCGTCTTGAGCTCTCCAAGGGATGTAGGGGCTGAACTAAGATACGGGATGCTATCAGACGATTTCGGGAGACAGGTTCATACACCCTCAGCCCAGCTCAAGGCCGACGTCGATGCACTACAACTCGAGATAACCGTTTCATTGTCAGCAGCGTGTTAGAAAGAAATCAGTTTTGCACTGCTTCTGAAGGTCGTACGTGTCTTTTTGGGATGAAAAATGTTAGTGTGAGTAAACGTATCATTGAAAGACTGGCAGAGACAAACTTATACACCAGGGAAATAAGGCAAAAATATACCATGTTCGGGACACTTGAGCAGCCAGGTTGCAAATGGGTTTTTTGGGTACTATATACCTAATACATTATAAATACAAAAATGCCCGTCACAGTTTGGACGAGAAATTTAGTTATTTTAACAAATAAGGTTCAAAAATGAGAGTTTTTTCGTTTAAATCGGTACAGGTAAAAATAGGGTAATTAAATGTCTTATTTATAATATTTTTCTTTTAGTAGATGAGCCAAGGTTTAAAATAGCGTTTTAAAATAAAACTAAAATTTCGAAAATAAAAAATTTGCTATAACTTTTGCGAAAATGAATTTAGAACTTTCATATTGCACGAAAAGTTGAGTCAAACAGTCCGTACAATGCACAAAAAATTTTAAGACGATGCGTCAAGACGATGCAAATGAGCTTTTTTTCGCAATGTTATTGTTCAGAAAATAATAATGATACAGCAATTCTGTGAAAACAAAATGAAAGAAGAATAGTCGTATTTTCAAAGCATTTAAAAAAAATCATTAAAAAGTCATTTTTATCACCCAGAAAACATTTTACTAAAATATAGTCATTTTTGGCTTATAAACAATTTAAATAACTTTGTTAATATTGACTGTAGGCTAAAACTACAATGGAATTTAAAAAACTGGTATTTTTATACCAATTTTCAAGAAAAAACTTTTCGCTTAAGTTAATTACGGTCAAAGTTAGCCACTTTTTTTATTTAATAGATAGAAGAGTGAAAATTAAGGGTTGTATGTATTTTTTAATTCTGCATCATATAAAATTAAGGTAGATAATTTTTTCCAAAAAACTAAATAAAAATGTCAGGGGGCATCCCCCCTTATAACTTAGGGGTATAAAAAAATAGATTAAAGCCTCTTTAACCTCCTACAGGATAAACGTGTAAAATTTTATAAAAATCGGCCCAGCCGTTTCGGAGTAGTATGGTAACTAACACTGTTACAGGAGAATTTGATGTACATAGAAGTAACTGCGAATTAAATAATAAAAGTGGCTAATTTTGAACCTAATTAACCTAGACAAAAAGTTTTTTTCTGAAAATTCGTATAAAAATACCAGCTTTTGAAATCCTAAAGTAGATTTACTCTATAGTCAATATTAACAAAGTTATTCAAATTGTCTAGAAGCCAAAAATGACTATTTTCCTAAACTTTTTTCGGAGTGATAAAAACGACTTTTTAACGATTTTTTTCAATACTTTAAAAATACAACTATTATTCTTGCACGTGGTTTCCACAGAATTGCTATGTCATTATTATTTTCTGAACAATAACATTGCCAAAAAAAAGCTCTTAGCGATAAACAAACTGAATAAAATTTAAACTAATCGACGAATCGTCTTAAAATTTTTTGTGCATTATATGGAATGTTTGACTCAACTTTTCGTGCAATACGAAAGTCTTAAGTCCATTTTCGCAAAAGTTATAGCAAATTTTTTATTTTCGAAATTTTAGTTTTATTTTGCAATTTTCGAAGCAACAAATAATCGGACCAAAATTAAAAAACTGCCGTTTTAAACATTGGCTCATCTACAAAAAGAAGAATATTATAAATAAGATATTTAATTACCCTATTTTTTAGCTGTAGCGATTTAAACGAAAAAACTGCCATTTTTGGCCCTTATTTGTTAATAACTAAGTTTCGCGTCCGAACTGTGACGGGCATTTTTGTATTTATAATGTATTAGGTATATAGTACCCAAAAAATCCATTTGCAACCTGGCTGCTCAAGTGTCCCGACAAAAACCTTATTTCTCTGGACTATTAAGGGATTTCCGTCCAGCTCACGCCCCACAGCTGCTTCCACAACACAATAGAGCTAGACTTGGTTTTGTGCGAGAATGTGCTGACTGGACTTTGGCAGAATGGAAGAACATCCTGTTCTTAGATCAAGTCAGAATAGCCTTAAGAGGTTAAGAAATGAAAGGTTTGCTCCATTCACTATAACTGAAACAGTGGCTTAAAGAGGAGAGTCAATAATGATTGGGGGGTATCTCGTACCAAGCTGGTACTGATCTTCTTGTGTTCGATAGAGGTAGAGAAGACCATGCCATGCCTTTCGCACCGATAATTACTGAAAACTTTAGATAAATGCATGACAATGCACGTTGTCATACCGTAAGATTCACCCGTATTTTAATGAGGTCGGGATTCAAGTTTTACCATGGTCGGCACGCAGTCCCGATTTTAACCACATTAAACACATTTGGGACAACCTCAAACAAAGAAATGCTGTAATAGCAGATGAGTTCGGAAATAAGATAAATCGTGAGATTAAAAAACAGTTAGAAAGATCTGAACAAGAAAATATCGGTCAAAATCTAGATATAATGAATTCCGCCATGCTTACCATAGCAAACGAAGTTTTGAAACCAGAAAAAGACCCAATAAAGAAAAAGGATTGGATGACAAATTGGAAAAACAAAAACGAGATTCGATATAGAGAAATATATCGACAAATAAGATCGAGGTTAAGCGAGCAAAAGAGGCCTGGATGGAACATAGATGTCGTGAAATGTAAGAACTACAAAGAAAACATGACGAGTTTAATATACACAAAAAACTTAAAGAAATTACCTACACTCAGAAAAAAAATCTTCTCACTTTATGAGAAACTCCAAAGGTAAAATAATTCTCGACTTGGACGAAAAAAAGGAAGAATGGACTAACTACATAAAAAAGCTCTTCCTGGATACGAGGCCACCACTTAACACCACAAAGTATACGAATACTGATCCTAGTATTTTAAAAGCGGAAGTAGTGAAAGCCATCTAACAGAGCAAAAATGGGAAATTTCCAGGTCCTGACCAAATACCATCAGACTGGCTCAAACTTCTAGATTACGACAATGTCTCAGAACTAACAAACATTTATAACCACAAATACGAAACTGGAATGATGCCACAGATATGGTTAGAGTCTACATTTATTCCACTCCCAAAAAAACCTAATACATCATCATGTAAAGACTTTAGACTAATTAGTCTCATGGAGCCACTCTCTCAAGATACTTCTTAAGATAATTCTTAATAGAATCAATCACAAATGTGAAGAGACAATGGGAAACAAACAATTTGGTTTCAGAGAAGGATTGGGAACAAGGGAAGCTTTGTTTTCAGTGTTAACATTACTTCAACGATCATTCAACTGCACGGAAGTACAGAAACCAATTTACATCTGCTTTATAGATTTTGAGAAGGCGTTTGATAGGGTTCAATATGATAGGTTGTTTGAATATCTAGAAATGATTGGAATGGATGATAAAGATCTGAGACTTTTACAACATCTATATTGGAATCAAGAAGCTTCTATTCTGGTAGACAGCAAAGAAACAGACAAAATTTGCATTCAAAGAGGTGTCAAACAGGGTGGTGTGTTATCCCCAATTTTATTTAACGTATACTCAGAAATTATTTTTAACGAAGCCTTGGAAGGACAATGTGGAGTTCGAATTGGGGGAGAAACTATTAACAACATCAGATATGCAGACGACATCGCGATCATGGCTGAAAGAATCGAAGATCTTCAATTCCTTATAGCTCGAGTCACTAGAGAATGCTCCAATAACGAACATAACGTAAATACAACAAAGACAAAGTTACTTGTGGTTAGTAAATAAGACGTCGGCCCTATGCAACTAATTGTCAGTAATGAACCAACAAAAGTTTACCATTTTAAATACCTAGGATGTTGGATAAACGAAACACTAAATCCGGATGAAGAAATTAAAACTCGTATAGAAATTGCAAGAGGAGCATTTATGAAACTTAGATCTATTCTGAGCAACTCTCAGCTGAACTTACAACTAATAATCAAGTTCCTAAAATGTTATGTGTATCCTGTATTACTATATGGATGTGAAACCTGGATCATAAAGGTTAACATGATGAACAAATTAGAAGACTTCGAGATGTGGTCATACCATAGAAAGCTCAGAATATCTTGGGTTCAACGCATTTCAAACAGAGAAGTCTTAAACAGAATAGGTCAAGGCGAAGGTGACTTAATCAAGTTGATAAAAAATAGAAAACTTGAATATCTGGGGCACATAATGAGAGGTAGCAGATACAGGATGCTGCAGTTAATACTCAATGGAAAGATCGACGGAAAAAGAGGAATTGGTCGAAAGAAATATTCATGGCTCCGAAACCTTCGTCAATGGACTGGATTATCAGCGGATCAATTATTACATGCCGCGCAATATCGAGAACGATATCGGCAAATTGTTATGGAAGCTACCCACGCACAGTTGTTCCAAATGCTGAAAACGTGGTCATGAGGCGAAGAAAAAAGTCCCTATCTAGGGATTTTCATGTTTACAGTTGTTTTCTCATACTATCGTAAAGTCGTGATACGCAGGTATAAGGATCAGACTGGATGTATTGTGGTTCACAGCTCAGGAAAAAGTGAACCATGTCCGAGGTTATTTTGGCCGACAGAGAAAGTCTAAAAGAACGCGTATATTGAAAACGCTGTAAAACGTTTTGTGGTTCATCAATTTTATCGCTATAAAGCAGATTCTTCTTTTTTAAGTATGTAGTAATGTAAGATGTAAGTTAACTTAAGTTTTAATAACATCAAATGCTTTAAATTTGTTACTACATAAATAGTGAAAATATACTTGAAATAATCAAAATTTTGTAAAGATACATTCAAAAACGCTGGACGGAAGGGCCGCCCGAGAACTTTATCGTACCGATCTATTATCGTTATGGTACTAGATACTGGAATTCTATAAAAATAACAAAGTTACTCGTTATTTTGATATTTTGGAAACACCTACTGTACTTAAAAGTATTTTATGGTTCTACGCATCATTAATTCCTGCATTTGAGAAAATGTTCGATGCCATATGTCGGGGACACACTATAGATGTGTAGATTATTGCATAAATCAATAGAATATTATAGTCATACTTTCATTTCAAATTAGTTCATTTTTCTGAGAAATTAATAGTTTACAATATTTGCATTTCATTCTATTTCGATTACGCCAGTCAATGCGCGAGATTAAGAACAAGATATTATCTCCAAATTCTATCCTACTGCATGGATTTTAATGAAATTTTGGGAGTAGCCCAATCTCCTAATTCAAAGTCTATCCTATATACTATGGCGCTTTTATCATGGGGGAAGTTCCCACCACTTCTCGGGGGTGAAATATTTTTATTTTCGAATTACATGGAGAAAAAGGAAGATTTTTAAGAAAATTTAAAAATTCATTCTATAATTTGATCACATTTTTTACAAAAACCATTCATTTTAAACCCGTTCAACTTTTTGAAAGTAGAAATAACACTATATATATTAAAAGGTATTGTAGAAGGAAAACAATGCATTTAAATTATGGTAGATGGGGAGTTAAATGTATATACTTTTCATTTTTCCTTAAAGTACATTAGTCATATATTTTTTTGCACCATATCTCGCTTAGTTTGTAAGTAACCGACATTTAACGGTGCTCGTTTTAAAGGCCTTTTCAAAACAGCCTTTTTAAAACAAAAGGTGTTGGTAGCATTATACACCTAAAACCTACCGTTCCTCTGTTATTTCAAGTTGAATACACCAATTTGAGCATGCACCAAAAAACAAACTATTTTCACCTACCATATCTCTTTTTGTATTATAAATAGAACATTTACGAAGGAACGAATCTCTTTATTATTTATAATCTAAAAAATGTTTTATATAGTGTTTTTAGTTCGATGCATAGTTTTTAAGGTATTCACAAAAAATCCGTCCGAAAAGGTGTCATTTTTCAATGAAAATAGCCAATTTTCAACTACGCATAACTCAAAAAGTATTGAGTTCTCAAAAAAAAAAGTATAGACCAGTTTTTGCTTAGAAATAGGTTGTTTAGCCACTTCCGTGCTTATTTTGACCAACAAATTTTCCACCCCCTTGAAGAAGTGGGAACCGCGCCAAGATAAATGCGCCATAGTATATAGGGTAGATTTTGTTTCTTGAGCTATTCCCTACTTACTGTAAAAATATCAAGTACATCAATGTAGTAGGATGGAATTCGGAGCCAAATACCCTCATTGACTGCCCTACAATAATGCTCTGCTATAAACGCGTGAGAGAGGACACACATAAGATTATAGCAAAATTTCTATTTACCGTAACTTTTCGAGTTTTTGAGCTACAGCAATGAATTTTATGTCATTGGAAAGGTAATTTTGCATTCTTTCAAAATATGTTAAAATATACAGGGCGTATCTAAAAAAATTAAGATTTTTTATTCATTTCCGGTTCAACCGGAAGCCATATTTTTGGTAAAATTTATTGTGATAATAGATAATAAAGTACCATATATGTCTGCAAAATTTCAAATTTCAAGTTTCTATTAAGAAGAAAGTTACGGGCACTCGCATATTTAAAAAAAAAATTCATAACTCCCCTCCTATGGGGAGTTAAGATATATGACTAATGTCATTCAATTTACTGATAGGATATCAAAAATATATCAAAACGCTGGACGGAAGGGCCGCCCGAGAACTTTATCGTACCGATCTATTATCGTTATGGTACTAGATACTGGAATTCTATAAAAATAACAAAGTTACTCGTTATTTTGATATTTTGGAAACACCTACTGTACTTAAAAGTATTTTATGGTTCTACGCATCATTAATTCCTGCATTTGAGAAAATGTTCGATGCCATATGTCGGGGACACACTATAGATGCGTAGATTATTGCATAAATCAATAGAATATTATAGTCATACTTTCATTTCAAATTAGTTCATTTTTCTGAGAAATTAATAGTTTACAATATTTGCATTTCATTCTATTTCGATTACGCCAGTCAATGCGCGAGATTAAGAACAAGATATTATCTCCAAATTCTATCCTACTGCATGGATTTTAATGAAATTTTGGGAGTAGCCCAATCTCCTAATTCAAAGTCTATCCTATATACTATGGCGCTTTTATCATGGGGGAAGTTCCCACCACTTCTCGGGGGTGAAATATTTTTATTTTCGAATTACATGGAGAAAAAGGAAGATTTCTAAGAAAATTTAAAAATTCATTCTATAATTTGATCACATTTTTTACAAAAACCATTCATTTTAAACCCGTTCAACTTTTTGAAAGTAGAAATAACACTATATATATTAAAAGGTATTGTAGAAGGAAAACAATGCATTTAAATTATGGTAGATGGGGAGTTAAATGTATATACTTTTCATTTTTCCTTAAAGTACATTAGTCATATATTTTTTTGCACCATATCTCGCTTAGTTTGTAAGTAACCGACATTTAACGGTGCTCGTTTTAAAGGCCTTTTCAAAACAGCCTTTTTAAAACAAAAGGTGTTGGTAGCATTATACACCTAAAACCTACCGTTCCTCTGTTATTTCAAGTTGAATACACCAATTTGAGCATGCACCAAAAAACAAACTATTTTCACCTACCATATCTCTTTTTGTATTATAAATAGAACATTTACGAAGGAACGAATCTCTTTATTATTTATAATCTAAAAAATGTTTTATATAGTGTTTTTAGTTCGATGCATAGTTTTTAAGGTATTCACAAAAAATCCGTCCGAAAAGGTGTCATTTTTCAATGAAAATAGCCAATTTTCAACTACGCATAACTCAAAAAGTATTGAGTTCTCAAAAAAAAAGTATAGACCAGTTTTTGCTTAGAAATAGGTTGTTTAGCCACTTCCGTGCTTATTTTGACCAACAAATTTTCCACCCCCTTGAAGAAGTGGGAACCGCGCCAAGATAAATGCGCCATAGTATATAGGGTAGATTTTGTTTCTTGAGCTATTCCCTACTTACTGTGAAAATATCAAGTACATCAATGTAGTAGGATGGAATTCGGAGCCAAATACCCTCATTGACTGCCCTACAATAATGCTCTGCTATTCTCCTTTTCATGAACATTTTTCAGTGCGTCACAAATTATAGAAAAAAAGGTAAGTCCGTGATAATACACATTTATGACATTTATTCTAACGTGACATTTTAGTTAAATCTGACAGTTGTCAAATTTTATTTTCAATTTGGAATAAAACCAAATCAATTGTGTCTATTACATTTATAAAATGGTATTTTCTTTCATTTGTATAGTCTTATAAATTGTACAGATTATATTGATAATATTATTATTTTATTTAATAAATAATTCTTTTTTGATTATGGCGCCATCTATCGACAACTAAAATAATCACCGAACTAGAATAATTACCAAAGGATTCACAGACGTGCCTTTTTTTCTATCACATACAGTTTAATGCGTTAGAGAGAAATCGAAAAACTGTGACGCACTGAAAGATGATCATGAGAAAAAGAATATAAACGCGTGAGAGAGGACACACATAAGATTATAGCAAAATTTCTATTTACCGTAACTTTTCGAGTTTTTGAGCTACAGCAATGAATTTTATGTCATTGGAAAGGTAATTTTGCATTCTTTCAAAATATGTTAAAATATACAGGGCGTATCTAAAAAAATTAAGATTTTTTATTCATTTCCGGTTCAACCGGAAGCCATATTTTTGGTAAAATTTATTGTGATAATAGATAATAAAGTACCATATATGTCTGCAAAATTTCAAATTTCAAGTTTCTATTAAGAAGAAAGTTACGGGCACTCGCATATTTAAAAAAAAAAATTCATAACTCCCCTCCTATGGGGAGTTAAGATATATGACTAATGTCATTCAATTTACTGATAGGATATCAAAAATATATCAAAAAATAAAAAAATTCCTTGGAGCCATTTTTGAGAAAATCGAGTTCAAATTTATGTCAAAATTTGACCCCTTAAATATAGGCAACCCGTAACTTTTTCTGAAAAACGATAACATCCTTCTTATAGCCCCATCTTTAGGCTATATAACGACTTTTTCAAATTAAACTTATCTTAAACAAGTTTTTAGAAAGATAGGAAAATGTGTCGGGTGGGCGGTCGGCCATGTTGGCCGCCATTTTGAATTTGGAAATGTCAAATTCCGTATTTTTATTTACCTATCGATGAGCTTACTTTGAGTTGAATTTCATTCATTTCGGTCAAAATTTGCAAAAATGGGCCCTAAATAACCCCCCTATTTCGGCCCCCCTTTGAGAGGTTTTTTTTTAAAGCTTAGTTTCTCGACAAAATTCTCTTAAACTTACTCATACCGAATTTCATCAAAATCGGTCCAGTAGTTTTTGCTGGGCGGTGGCGACATACGTACGTACATACGTACGTACGTACGTACGTACATACTTCCGACATGTTTTTTTTATTTGCTTTTTAGACTCAGGGGGACTCAAAACGTCGAAAAAAAGTGAAATCTGAAAAATTTTTTTTTGCACGATCCTATAACTTTATCTATTATACTTATACTACGTATATAGTACGATAAAGTAAAATCAATATTTTTGGCCCTGACAAATTTTGTTTAGATTTTTTGGACCATTCTGGACAAAAAAGATTTCCCATAATTTTTCTCTAAAGTTGATCGTTTTCGAGGTATAAACAATTTAAAATTGAAAAAAAAAACGAAAAATGACGATTTTCAAGGCTTAATAACTCTATTAAAAGTTATTACTATGAAAATCAGAAAGTGACTAAATCAAAGTTTACAGCACCCCCTACAAGATCCTGGAGAAATTTTTGTCATTATTTTATTACTAAGCTGTATAAGGTTCAAGAAGTCGCCCACGAGAAAAGTGGTCCAAATTTTTTTTTAATAATTTTTTTTAATCAAATTGCAAAAATCAGGATTTTTGGCCCGGACAAATTTAGTTTAGATTTTTTGGACCATTCTGGACAAATAAGATCTGTTATAATTTTTCTCTAAAGTTGATCGTTTTCGAGGTATAAGGGTCATTCCATTTCAAATCACTCAATTTTGGAGCAAAAAAAATTTCGGACCTCCGATTTGTCTGAAAATTGGTATGTAGCTTCTGAGGGACGTAAAAATAAGATATTTAAGGTCAAAAAATCTTCTTCTTCTTTTTTTCTCAAAATGTTATTTTATGCGATTTTACAGTGATTTGGTGTTTATTTATACAAATTTGCATTTTCTATCGTAAAGTATCAATGGAAAACATAATATTTTAATAGAAGGGACTCAAAAATGTCATTATATGGCATTATAGCAAGTTACTTTAATTCAAAACAAGCTTTTGATTAAATTTTATAGTGTAGAAAACGTTAAAATACCGTTTTTTACATTTTTCTCCATTCCCAAAATACATCACAATCGATTTGGCTGAAAATTTGTCCACAGATAGACAAAACATAGGACTTTAAGTGGTGAGAAGGATTTGAATTATATTACAATACCAAAAATGTTACATACAATATTATAGTCAAAAATATAGGCGTCTACTGTAAGTACAATTAACTCGAAAATATCGACCTCACGACAAAAATTGTTAAAAGAAGTTGTAATAATTGTAAATACAATTTATTTGGAACAATTTCAGTTCCTACCATTTTTGTCGAAAAGTTAAAAAATGGCGGAGATATTGAGCAAAACAGGTTCTCCTTTAAAATCAAGATGGCGGCTAACGTAACGGAGGAATTCATTCATGATTTTAAATTTAGGCTACTATTGACTCCCCTAAAGATCAGAAAAATAAAATTTTGGGCAGCTCGACATTCAAGGTTATATGCTATCCCGACTGATGTATTTTGGGAATGGAGGAAAATGTAAAAAACGGTATTTTAACGTTTTTTACACTATAAAATTTGGTCAAAAACTTGTTTTGAATCAAAATAACTTGTTATAATGCCATATAATGACATTTTGAGTACTTTCTATTAAAATATTATGTTTTTCATTGATACTTTACGACAGAAAATGCAAATTTGTTTAAATAAACACCAAATCACTGTAAAGTCGCATAAAATAACAATTTTGAGAAAAAAAAGAAGAAGATTTTTTGACCTTAAATATCGTATTTTTACGTCCCTCAGAAGCTATATACCAATTTTCAGACAAATCGGAGATCCAAAATTTTTTGCCTGAGTGATTTGACATGGAATGTACCATAAACAATTTAAACTTGAAAAAACTAAAAATGGCGATTTTCAAGGCTTAATAACTCTGTTAAAAGTTATTAAATACTATGAAAATCAGAAAGTGACTAAATCAAAGTTTAAAGCACCCCCTACAAGATGCTGGAGAAATTTTTGTCATTATTTAATTAGTAAGCTGTTATTTTTAATCATTAACAATAGGCCGTAAGATCGCATTGACGCAACTGTAAATGTGAGTGCGAGTAAGATACACTACCGGAATGGCATCTCTCTTGCACTCACTATAGACGGGCAGCTGATACATGCAGGCGCTCATTATTATTACTTAAAAATAACAGCTTAGTAATAAAATAATTACAAAAATTTCTCCAGGATCTTGTAGGGGGTGCTTTAAACTTTGATTTAGTCACTTTCTGATTTTCATAGTAATAACTTTTAATAGAGTTATTAAGCCTTGAAAATCGCCATTTTTCGTTTTTTTCAATTTTAAATTGTTTATATCTCGAAAACGATCAACTTTAGAGAAAAATTATAAGAGATCTTTTTTATCCAGAATGGTCAAAAAAATCTAAACAAAATTTGTCCGGGCCAAAAATATTGATTTTTGCAATTTGATTAAAAACATTTTTTTTTAAATTTGGACCACTTTTCCCTTGGGCGACTTCTTGAACCTTATTCTGGGATGTCTCACGAACGTGATTATGCAAAAAATGTCATGGGAATATTTTCTCCGACGAACCCGCCGTTTTCGGCTTGTCTAATAAGCCACAAATTTACTAAAAAAATGTTTTTATTAACGTTTCGACGGTTAAATCGGATCCTATTTGGACGTTAATAAAATCATTTTTTTAGTAAAATTGTGGCTTATTTCCCATTAAAAATAGTTAGTTACAAAAATGCCACAAGAAAATAGCTTCAAAACAACATTGTTTAACATATTTTAAAAATTTAAGTATTTCTTACCTTATATACCTAGAATAATATCACCTAAAAGTAACACTAGAACAAAATCAAATCAAAACTAAAAATATGAAATCAATTAAAATTAACACACAAATTATATTATTAATCTATCAAAAATATAGAATTACAATTAATAATTAGGGTACGCTTAAAACTGATTTAGCAACAACTTGTCAAAGCGAAAAGAGGCGTAATTCTGACGTCACTCCATAGCTCACTTACACGGCGGCGAACGGCACACTCCTAATTTGAGGCTTAGAAATCGAAAAAGCGACCATGGGAGGTGAATGGCAAATTTTTATAATTCTTTATATTTTCGAGGTAGCTGAATCCGAATATGAAGTTTATTTTTATCTAGAATTGGTGGAACATGTTCAAAAATCAAATTTCATGTAAAAATTCAAAAAATCAATTTTGATGATTTTTCAACTTTACCTCACTGTATCTTTGGTCGCTGTAAATATTTCCT
This sequence comes from Diabrotica virgifera virgifera, assembly GCF_917563875.1. Classification (NCBI taxonomy): domain Eukaryota; kingdom Metazoa; phylum Arthropoda; class Insecta; order Coleoptera; family Chrysomelidae; genus Diabrotica; species Diabrotica virgifera. The sequence goes on along the minus strand of NC_065443.1, from coordinate 63,751,201 downwards.
TTTGAAAATTTTACTGTGTCATTTTTTAAGTATTTAGATACCAACGAGCTTTGTCTAAAGTGTTTAAACGAATTCAAAAAGGAGTTATTAATTTTTAAACATTTTGTCGTCAGATTTCGTTAGTTTCATGTTTAATTAAAAAAGTTGAGCGACGAAGTTTTTAGCTTATAATTTTAACCAATACAGTATTAAAATATAAGTGATGAAGAAGTTTTCTGAAAAATTTCCAGTCAAAATATGTAATAGGAAAAAAGTTATAGGACTTTAAAAATCGCACACCTAGTGTTAGGCAAGCGGCAGCAACCCCTAAAATGATGTTATACCGACCACGAAAATCAACTTTAAGGTGAATGACAAATTTTGATGGTTCTTTATGTTTTCGAGGTCGCTGAATCTAAATATGATGTTTATTTCTATTTAAAATTGGTGGAACATGCTCAAAAATCAAATTTTATGCAAAAATGCAAAGAATCAATTAAGATGGTTTTTCAATTTTAACTAGATTTATCTTTGATTGCTTTCGAAAATGTTACTGTATTATCTTTGAAGTAATTAGACAACAATGAGATTTGTACAATATGTTTAAACTATCCCTTTTAAGCGCCATATTGGCTAACCTTACAACGATGCGATCGACACAAACGCCAGAGGTACGTTTGGCATATTCACCAATGTTATATCTTGATTGGACATAAGCGCCATTTTCTAGTTTTTAATTTATTTCAGACAGTATTTTCAGCCACATTAATGTTCATAAAATATTAAAATTTGAAAAAAAAATCACCAATTTTTTTAGTCACTGTGCAGATAAGCAGAATTGGTAAAAATAAAAATAATCAGTTTTTTGGCTTTCTTGAAAAATCAATTTATTGTCGTTTATGCCGTTTTGGCTTGACAGCGTCGATCTAACGGTGCTCGTTTTAAAGGCCTTTTCAAACACTACAAAAGGCGTTGATAGCATTACACACCTAAAACCTACCGTTCCTCTGTTATTTCAACTTGAATACACCAATTTGAACATGCACCAAAAAAGCAAACTCTTTTTCACGTACCATATATCTTTTTGTATTATTAACAGAACATTTACGAAGGAACGAATCTCTTTATTATTTATAATCTAAAAAAATGTTTTATACAGTGTTTTTAGTTCGATGTATAGTTTTTAAGGTATTCACAAAAAACCGTCCGAAAAGGTGTAATTTTTCAATGAAAATGGCTAATTTTCAACTACGCATAACTCAAAAAGTATCGAGTTCTCAAAAAAAAGTATAGACCAGTTTTTGCTTAGAAATAGGTTTTCTAGCCACTTTCGTTATTTTGACCAACAAATTTTTCACCCCCTTGAAGGGGTGGGAACCGCCCCAAGATAAAAAGCGCCATAGTATATAGGGTAGATTTTGTTTCTTGAGCAATTCCCTACCTTCTGTGAAAATATCAAGTACATCGATGTAGTAGGATGGAATTCGGAGCCAAGTACCCTCATTCACTGCCCTATAATAATGCTCTGCTATCATCGCGTGAGAGAGAACACACACAAGATTATAGCAAAATTTCTATTTACTGTAACTTTTCGAGTTTTTGAGCTACAGCAACGAGTTTTATGTCATTGGAAAGGTAATTTTGGATTCTTTCAAAATATGTAAAAATATACAGGGCGTATCTAAAAAAATTAAGATTTTTTTTTCATTTCCGTTTCAACCGGAAGCCATATTTTGGGTAAAATTTATTGTTATAATAGATAATAAAGTATCATGTATATCTGCAAAATTTCAGATTTTAGTTTCTATTACAAAGGAAGTTACGGGCAGCCGAATATTTTTTTATAAAAAATTCATAACTCCCCTCTTATGGGGAATTAAGAAATCTGGCTGATGTCATTCCATTTACCTAGAGGATATCAAAACTACATCAAAAAATAAACAAATTCCTTGGAGCCATTTTTGAGAAAATCTAGTTCAAAATTATGTCAAATTTTGACCCCTTAAATATAGGCAACCCATAACTTTTTCTGAAAAATAATAATCTTCCTCTTAGAGCCCCATCTTTAGGCTATATAACGACTTTTTCAAATTAAACTTATCTTAAACAAGTTTTTAGATAGGTAGAGAAATGTGTCGGGTGGGCAGTCGGCCATTTTGGCCGCCATTTTGAATTTGGAAATGTCAAATTTCGTATTTAGATTAACCTATCAATGAGCTAACTTTGAGTTAAATTTCATTCGTTTCGGTCAAAATTTGCAAAAATGGACCCTAAATAACCCCCCTATTTCGGTCCCCCTTTGAGAGATTTTTTTTAAAAGCTTAGTTTCTCGACAAAATTCTCTTAAACTTACTCATACCGAATTTCATTGAAATCGGTCCGGTAGTTTTTGCTGGGCGGTGGCGACATACGTACGTACATACGTACGTACATACTTCCGACATGTTTTTTTTATTTGCTTTTTAGACTCAGGGGGACTCAAAACGTAAAAAAAAAGTGAAATCTGAAAAAAAATTTTTTGCACGATCCTATAACTTTATCTATTATACTATACTACGTATATAGTACGATAAAGTAATTTTTATTTGCTTTTTAGACTCAGGGGGACTCAAAACGTAAAAAAAAAGTGAAATCTGAAAAAAAATTTTTGCACGATCCTATAACTTTATCTATTATACTATACTACGTATATAGTACGATAAAGTAAAAGTACAAAATTCTGCATAATTCTGCGAATAATGTTTATTAGTCTTAAAATATATTGTAAGAAGATACAGAATCACTTTGGTTTAGCTGCCTATAACTGCCTATGCATTGCTGGGAGTTGTTTGAATACAAAAGTGGGAAATGACGCATAGTACATGATTCTGGCGATTGTGGAGTATTTATGGGTGGTTGTACATAAGTAATAGGTACTGAATATTGTACTTCATAATCAAGATGTATTGGTGATCAGCAATTTTAAAAACCCCTTATAATATAAATTTTTAAACACATATGCATTTAAAATAAAATTTTCGAAATTCTTTCGGCTATATTGAATCCGCCATTTTGTTTTAATAAAAAGTAATGTTAGATTTGTAATCAACGACCTTAAATTACCAAATTTGACAAAAAAATTTGCGTTTTGATTGATACTTTCAACTTCTTTCCACCATGTTGGATCCGCCATTTTGTTTTTCAGAAAAAAAAATGTTATATTCGTAATCAGCGATGCCAAAAATCCCTAAGAACGAAAGTAATTCCGAAATGTATAAACAATATACGCTTTTAAAGGTTCATGACCACGTTTTAGGCATTTGGAACCACTGTGCCACGCCTAAAATTTGGGCACGGTACTTAACAAAGAAGAAGAAGGGACAACCTCAAAACTGAAGATGGCTGTGGTTGGTAGAGGAGTCATAACAACACAATATTCCCCAATCGGATATACAGATCAAGAATGGATTGCCCAACAGGCATCCCTTGATAAACGACTTTTTTCAATAATTTTATTGTTTTATGTTCCTCAAAGTTAGCCAAGCCGCACACCAAAGAAACATGAAACGAAAAACATGAAACATGAAACGAAAAACATGTTTCATGAAAAGAAAACACTGCTAAAAACATCTCAAAGTCCGCCTACTAAGCCAAGCCGCACACCAAAGAAACATGAAACGAAAAACATGTTTCATGAAAAGAAAACACTGCTAAAAACATCTCAAAGTCCGCCTACTAATGAAACGAGTGTGATTCATGCTCATGACACATTTTTATTTTCGGAGAGTCTCATAAATGGCCGGATATATATTTGTTTAGCAGTGGTTTATTTCCATCAAACGTAATTTACGTTTCATGTTTCTTTGATGTGCGGCCGGGCTTATAGTTTTCACCGTATCTTACATTAAATGTGGTCCAAGATTGACAATGTCTGCAAATTGAAAGAAATACAAGCTGGCGGTTAATTGTGCCAGTGAGTGTATGTCAAGGAGGGGTTCTGCGTGATAAAAAATCACAAAAGAACTAAAATAGAATAATAAACATAATTTTTTGGTTACGGTCATATATGGGAAAGCCGAAATGTCGATGATGTCGAAGGTCTTATAAAGGCAAATAATGCGTGGACATATATAATCAGCCCAAAGAATATGTGGATATTAAATAAAAGCAAACATACGTAACCTAATAATTTAAGGTCATTTTTCGACAAAAAATCGGTTATATACTCATTTGTTTATTTTCTGAGAGCAGGATGGACACAATACTAAAAAGTACAGTGCACAGATTCTAAAGGTGCCGGTGGGGGATAGCCTCCATGCGCACTATTATAGTCGGTGTATGATGAGAGAAAAAGTATTCGAAATAATGAAATAATAAATAATATAAAATTTGTTATTTCATTATTTCGAATACTTTCTCTCTCATACACCGACTATAATACTGCGTAGACGACATTCCCCACCGGCACCTTAAGGGTTAAATACACACACCCAAACTTATATGGAATCATCTGATATTTCTTATTATTTCGCGCGAATTTAAAAAAACGAATACACTTCAAACAATATTTATTTTAAAGCAATTTAATAACAAATACATAACAATTAAATAAAACAATAAAGTATTCAACAAACAAATTGAAACTACTTGTTTTAAAGTCAATAGCATAAAAAATTTCAATGTAAAACGAATAATGTGTAAATTATTTTGATTTATTTTTTTTTGTTTTTTTTTGTAGTCAGTGTTATCACCTATAGTCCTTATGCAAGTTTGTTTGCGTGGGTACGCTCCTAATCAAATTATCAACATTTTTTTGTGGTAGGTTGCTTTATTCTTCAAGAGCAGCTTGTACTAGCCGTGCGATGTTTTGTGGATTATCTCGGCGAGCTCTAATTTTTCTTTTAAGCATATCCCACAAATACTCTATAAGGTTAAGCTCGGGTGAGCAAGCAGGCCATTCCAAACAAGGGATACCTTCTGCTTTAATGATGTCTCTATGATAGTCACTCTAATGGTATGTGCAGGTCCATTATCATGCATGAAAATGAAATTTTTCCTCTTGCACCTCTCCAGAGTCTAACTACAGGTACTATGCATTTGCAATTTACTTAAATTTTGCAATTGATTACTTCTGTTTAACTTCATTATTATTGTTATTATTGTAAATATATTGACGATTTATGTAATTTTAGTAAATTGGATTGTTATTGTTTTGTTTTCTTGACTTTTTATAAGCTTTGTCGATAAAATTGTACAATTTTTCATGACAATAAAGCATATTTCTATTCTATTCTATTCTAGGTTATCAACATACCTATGAGCAGTTAAAGTATATTGGATGAAAATTATAGGAGTTTTTTTACGGATCACAATTCCTCTCCAGAACATTACATTTCCTCTTGTATATTTGTGAACAGATCTAACAGTTTTCATTCTTACTTGTCTTCCTTGACCTTTAAGTACAAGATTTCGTGGGTCATCTGATTTTACACAAATCCTGACTTTTTCTGAAAATAGCACATTTTGTCAATTCCCAATGTTCCAGTTTTGGTGGTGAAGACACCAATTTAGGCGATCAACCTTGTGCTGCCTGGATAACTCGAGAATCCATAACTGTCTCCTGCTGTATACTTCTTGACACGAACTCTTCTTCTTATCGTTTCAACTGAAACAGTTACACCTGTAGCTTCCAAAAGTTGTCTTTGGAGCTGAAGGTGAGAAATGGGTAGGTGTCTTCCAGCTGATTGGACAATTAATCGATCGTAGCAAGACGTTATTACTTTTTGGCGACTTTCCCTTGCTTTATTTTTGAGCTTCCTAGTTTCTGTTACCTAGCATAGGTTTTGGAGAGAACGCCCTGTATCACGCCTAGCTCTACAGCTATGTCTTTCTGAGAACATTACTTGCTCCACAAGACCAATAATCTTTCCCCATTGTAAGTTCTATAACCCCACATGAGGCATATTTTCGTTTTTGGACGCTAAAGTCAGTTCATTTATTTTCGTTCAATTTGCAACTCAAACAAATAAGCTATACCGTACCGAGCTGTAGTATCTGATTGTCTTATCGATTTGTTTATTTTCACCCTTATTCTTCGCAACAATAACAAGTTTTTTCAAAAGAAATAAATATTACTTTGAAATACATGGTGATTCCATATAAGTTTGGGTGTGTGTATATCGATCGCATCTCGTCCTTGGCGAGATGAATGGTGAGCAGCGCATCAAGAGTCCTGGTGAGCAGCGTGTCGAGATGACTGGCGAGCAGAAAGTCTTCACTATACAGGGTGTCCAGAAACTCTACCGACAAACGAAGACAAGAGATTCTTCAGATAATTTTAAGACAATTTAGCTCAATTCACCTAGTCCGAAAATGCTTCCTAAGGAAGCTAGAGCTCTTTGAAAATGGCGTCTTGTAATTAGTTTTTCTTAAATAACTCCAGAACGCATCAATTTAGAAAAACGAAAATCGGTGCGTATATATATACTCCAGAGCTAAATCGATTCCATCCATTGCGAATTACTATTACCGATCGTAAGCGTCCGTTTTGGGTAGGGCAACGGTGATCTTATCACATAACTTTTTTGTCTTAAACTTTTAAGCATTTTTGACGCTGGAATATTAAATTGTGAGGTATTCTAGTACTAAAAGGTACTCTTGCTTTAAGTCAGTAGGACACACGGTTTTCTAGAAAAATCGATTGGAAAATTTTTCGTTATTTGAATTTGAAAAAAAATTAAAACATTAAAAAAAAAACGGTGTATTTTATCATCTTAAAGCAAGAGTAACTTTTAGTACAAGACTAGAATACTTCATAACTTAATAATCTAAAGTCAAAAATGCTTAAAAATTAAAGACAAAAATGTTATGCGATAAAATAACCGTTGACCTACCCAAAACGGACGCATATGACCCGTACCAGAAATTCGCTATTAGTGAAATCGATTCATCTCTGAAATATAAATAAACGTACTAGTTTTCGAAATTCTAAATAGTTTTTTCTTGAAATTTTTTTTGGAATTTAAAAAAAATAAAAATTTATTTTTCTAGAAAACGGTGTATCCTATTGACTTAAAAACAAGAGTACCTTTTAGTTGTAGAATACCTCACAATTTAATAATCCAGAGTCACAAATGCTTAAAAATTAAAGATAAAAAAGTTATGCGATAAAATAACTGTTACCCTACGCAAAACGGACGCCTATGACCAGTACTAGAAATTCGCAATGCATGGAGTCGATTTATCTCTGGAAGATAAATATGTGTACCAATTTTGGTTTTTCTCAATAGAAGCGTTCTGGAGTTATTTAGGAAAAACTAATTACAAGACGCCATCTTCAAAGAACTCTAGCTCCCTCAGGAAGCATTTTCGGACTAGGTGAATTGGGTTAAAATTTCTTAAAATTGTCTGAGGAATCTCCTGTCTTCATTTGTCGGTAGAGTTTCTGGACACCCTGTATATCCTTGCGCTTATGAACAGCTTGTTTTATTCCTTAGTTTCTTCACAATGTACCATAGTGCCTTCCAAATGTAAAATGTTAAAGGAAAAAAACCTTGAAGTGAATTTTAATTTATACGTTCCTTTTTTGTAATATCTAAGCTTTTTATCGATATTCCGTAAAATTATCAAATAACCAAAAAGGTATTAATTAGGGGAAAAACCCATGAATATTGATTAAATTTGATCTTATAATGTCACTGTTGACAACATTATTACTTTTTTTAGTTCTACTTTGTGTCGTTTATTTCTCGTTGGGTCGTAAATTTACACTTGTTTTATGTATAAAATAAAATAATAAAAGTAATGAATTAATTTGAATAATTGAATGAGGTTGATTCACTACCTTTTATAAATTACAAATTAACATTAATCAGCTTCTTGTGGTTAGTCAAAGAAAAGAATTATTTACAGGATACTAAAACTAAACTATACTAAAAATATACAAATTTTTTAAGCTGGTAGTTAAAATGCTATTAAATTTTAAGTGGACAGAAAAAATCATTTGTCTGGTTGGCTTAGTATTACATAATATAACTTTTTATATTCCTGTTTCCTAAATTTTGTAAATGTTAAGAATTTTTTAGAATATCAAAAATGAATATTAGACCGGGCAGTATCGTCGCCCCCGCTAGCGAAATTATTCCGATTCGATTTTTTTGCACAAACTTACTCAAAAAGAGGTCCTTATAACATATCCACAGGGTGCCGGGCGGTGCCGTGGTCGAAAAATTGTTTAAACAATTTTTTTAAACAAGGTTTCTCGTCATTTTTTTCTAAAATTGATTGTTGTCAAATTATATGCGATTAAAAATTTGAAAAATGCGAAAATGGCCATTTTCAAGGCTTAATAACTCGATTAAACATTATTATTATGAAATTCAAAAAGTCACCAAATCAAGTTCCAAATCCCTTCTTGAAGGTCCTGAAGAGATTTTTGTCATTATTTTATTAGAAAACTGTTATTTGTAATTATTAACAATTAGCGCTATAATCCAGGATGCATCGTCGCCCCCGTTAGTGAAATTATTCCGATTCCATTTTTTTGCAGAAACTTACTCAAAACGAGGTCCTTATAACATATCCACAGGGTGCCGGGCGGTGCCGTAGTCGAAAAATTGTTTAAACAATTTTTTTTAAACAAATTCACAAGAACTTTTTTTTTATTGCGAACGATTTTTTTTAGATAATTTGGGTTATTCTGAGCAAAAAAGGTCTCTTGTGATTTTTCTCTAAAATTGATTGTTGAGTTATATGGCCATTTCCGCATTTTTCAAATTATAAATCGCGTATAATTCGACAACAATCAATTTTAGAACAAAATCACAACAGACATTTTTTGCTCAGAATGTCCCAAATTATATAAAAAAAATTTGTTCGAAGTGAAAAAATTATTTTTGTGAATTTGTTTAAAAAAAAATTGTTTAAACAATTTTTCGACCACGTCACCGCCCGGCACCCTGTGGATATGTTATAAGGACCTCGTTTTGAGTAAGTTTCTGCAAAAAAATGGAATCGGAATAATTTCACTAACGGGGGCGACGATAAATCCTGGACTATAGCGCTAATTGTTAATAATTAAAAATAACAGCTTTCTAATAAAATAATGACAAAAATCTCTTCAGGACATTGAAGAAGGGATTTGAAACTTGATTTGGTGACTTTTTGAATTTCATAATAATAATTTTTAATCGAGTTATTAAGCCTTGAAAATGACCATTTTCGCATTTTTCAAATTTTTAATCGCATATAACTCGACAACAATCAATTTTAGAAAAAAATGACAAGAGACCTTTTTTGCTCAGAATAAGCCAATTTATCTAAAAAAATTTTGTTCTAAACAAAAAAATTATTTTTGTGAATTTGTTTAAAAAAATTGTTTAAACAATTTTTCGACCACGGCACGGCCCGGTACCCTGTGAATATGTTATAAGGACCTCTTTTTGAGTAAGTTTGTGCAAAAATATCGAATCGGAATAATTTCGCCAGCAGGGGCGACGATACTGCCCGGTCTATATCATGTTTATAGCGAGTGAAGAGTGAATATATCAATCCAAATGAACAACATTTGTAAACATATAAATGATAAGATTAAAAGATCCGTGTAATTATAGGAATTTATGGAACTCATATACTAGCTTCATACATATAAAAAATATAAGTCAGAAAAAATATTTGATTTTAAAGTACATGAAAAAATTATTTCTAAAAAATCTTCAGAGATTATAGAAATCACCCGTGAAAACAAATTCTCCTACCACATAATGGACAACAGGACCTTCGATTACATATCAAGATTAAGTTGGGACTAAAAGTGAAAGAACAAGGATGCCAGATTATATAAAATATGAGAAAAAGGAGGTAATTAGAACCATGCAAAAATGAACAGCCAGGACAATAGATAGGTGCAAAAACTTAAGAAGAGAGAAGAAACGTATACACCTAGTAAAGAAACGACATTATTATAACGGTTCGAAAGCCATGTGTCAAGGAACAACAAACAATTTCTATCGAGAACCTACACATACAGAGTGCGTTTTATGTATGGAAACACTCAATTATCTCGAAAACGGCTTGCACGATTTTTATAGATTTTGGTAGGTAGGGGTTTTCTAACGAGTTCGATATTATAGTGCTAATTACATTGTTGTCAGATCTTCTGTTTTTCTGCAAATCTAATAAACTTTCTTATTTCAAATAGAACACCCTATATATTTTATAATTAAAAAAATCAATTTTCTCGGCCCAGGTGGATATTATTTTAGGTTCTTTGGATCATTGGGAACAAAAAAGGTCTTTTGTAATTTTTCTCTAAAGTTAATCGTTTTCGAGTAATAAACAATTTAAAACTGAAATAATCGAATAATGACGATTTTTAAGTAAAACTAAAGTTTTAAGTAAAACTAAAACACAAGTAAAAAATATAATTTTTGAAATTATAAAGTACCTAAATTCAAGCCCAACTCTTCTTCTGATAGCTTGCCATAAGATTGTTTGTCTCTTTTTATTCTAAAACATTGATTTTTAATTTTTAATGAAGTGCATATGAGAGAACGGGCGATCGAGCTGCATTAACATTTAAAATAACAATGTTTTAAAATGAAACAATCTTAAATTACTTATCGGTATCTGATAAAATAAGGCTTGAGATTGAATTTGGGTACTTCGCAGTTTCAAAAATAAAATTGTTTATTTGTGTTCTTGAACCTTGAAAATCGTCACTATTCGATTTTTTTCAGTTTTAAATTGTTTATAACTCGGAAACGATTAATTTTAGAGAAAAATTATAAAAGATCTTTTTTGTTCTCCATGATCCAAACAACCTAAAATAGTGTTTACCCGGGTAAAAAAATAGATTTTTATAATTTGTTTAAATTTTTTTTTAATAAATGTAACAATAACTCCGAAATTATGGTATTTAGGTATAGGGAATATAACATGAAAAATTATCAGTATTTCTTAGGGACTTTAAAACACAAAAAGTCTACAGGGTGTTCCATTTGAAATTAGAAAGTTCATTAGATTTTCAGAAAAACGGAAAATATGACAACAATGTAATTAGCACTATAATATCGGGCGCATTAGAAAACCCATACCTACCAAAATCTATAAAAATCGTGTAAGCCGTTTTTGAGATAATTGAGTGTTTCCATACATAAAACTCACTCTCTATATGTAATGATAAGGATGGCAGCTTGCTTACCAAAAAGGCAAGATCCTGTTACATAGAACTAGAGTACCGCGATGAGGAATTTGTAGAACTCCGCTTGTTTCTACAACTTCTATAATATAATATCTATGAAAAAAACTAAACAACCATAAACCCTTAGTAGACCAGGGCATTTAGCACTAAAAACACCAGAATGATACAATTTTTAAATACAGCAGATTTTTTAAATAGAGACTTGCAACTTTTTGCATTGTATGTCAGGGAAAAAATCTTGTATAGAAAAATGGGTGAAAATGCATAATTGCATTTTAAAGTGCATAAAATGCATTCAAAATTGCATCAACATGTCAAAATAAGCATCTTAAGGGCCAAATTTTGTTGCTTGGGAGTTTTTGGGGTCGCTAAACACGAATACGCCCTCAGAACCGACCCCCGGAGCACCTGGTGCACCTGGTGCCTTAAGGCACGTCATCTGGATGTTCGAGGGTTATCGGCACCAAATTGATGCGAACAGATTACTTGAAGATTTTTTGAGTCGCTGAACACGAATACGCCATCAGATCCTACCCTCGGAGCATCTGGTGTCCAGTGTCACTGCTAAGAAACATTCGTTTTCAGTAACCCCAAAAACCTCTTGGAAGGCAAAATCAAGCAAAACCGTCTGTAGTGGGCAGGACATGTAGCCTGGGCCACAAAATCGACCAGGATAAAAATAATTTTAACTTCGTAGCTGGTGAGAATGAGAATTAGAAGACGGGGCTGAACAAAGCTAAGGTGGATAGACTGAGTAACACAGGATGCTAAGAGGTCCGTGCTACCAACTGGAAACCTGAACTTAACTCCAAATCTTCCAACAAGATTCTTAGCATCATTGCAAACTTACACACCTTAGGTATTAGCAAGGTGAGAGACGGTGGATACGATTTCAAGTTAAAAGACCTGACCTTGGTACAAACTGATGGGGAAGTGTAGTATATATTATAGCCCTTGTGCTGTAGCAGACAGCTATTCCTGTGCTGCTTACTTGTGAATACAAAATTAGTGTCTAAGAGCCTCTCTTAGTACTCTAAGTACTCTTAATTCCTGTTCTTTGCGTTCTGTAGTTTTGTGAAATGTATTTGTATTGGATTTAATTGTACCAATTAGACCAGCCTATATCGTCGGCCACGTTTGGTAAATTTTTCCGATTAGTTTTTTTTGGCACAAACTTACTCAAAAAGAGGTCCTTATAACAAATCGAAAGGGTGCCGGGAGCGGGAGGTGCCGCGGTCGGAAAATTGTTGAAAATTGTTGACAATAGGTCTCTTGGGATTTGTCTCTAAAATTGATAGTTCTCGAGTTATATGCGACTTAAAATTTGAAAAACGCGAAAATTGTCATTTTCAAGAATTAATAACTCAAGTGACTACATCAAAGTTTAAAGCCCTCCCTTTTTTGATCAGAATGACTCAAAGAATCTAAAAAATAATTGTGCGAAGTGAAAAAATTGTTTTTTTGAATTTGTTTAAATACATTGTTTAAACAATTTTCCGACCGCGGCACCTTCTGGGTCCCTGTGGATATGTTATAAGGACCTCTTTTTGAGTAAGTTTGTGCAAAAAAATCGAATCGGAATAATTTACCTAACGGGGGCAACGATACAGTCTGATCTTAAATCCTATTTTATATTTTAGAAAGGGAATTCCAGTTTCCTGTAGCTTTATAATCCCAGTTCTATTTACATTTTTACTTAGTTTATTAAAGTTAGCGTCTTCCCACTGTAGAGACGGTGACCAATATTTTTGAAGCGAACAAATAATTAAATTGAAATTATTTCTAAAAAATCCTATTATAGAGAATAAAATTAGCACCATTTGTTTGTAAACAATCTCGTAAAATGTGTAATTCCAAATTTTTATTGGTATTTACTTCAGTAATTAGTTTATTATGGAATGTAGCTATTATTTAAAACCGCTGTTTTCACAACCGAGCCCAATTTGACACAAAAACTAATTACATATCTTGCAATTTAATTTGACGATTTGCAGTTTTGCTTTGTATATTTTGCTTTGTTGACTTTATACCAAATGTTGTAATATTTATTCGCAATTCGACAACCGACAAGCAAATAATAGTTGTTCCATTGCTCACTATTTGTTTCCTTGATATTATGATTATTGTTGCGAATCTAACAACCATAAGAAATGGGTACAATCATTATTCTAACTAATATTTAAATTCATACAGAAGTAATAAAAAGTGGATTTAAAGCTAATATTTTTTTTTTTTCGAAAAGCTTTAATTTGCTTGTTAAGATATAGTTAAACGAGATGCTATTCTGTCGACTAAGTTGAGAGGTAATTGCACTTAGGTACTACATAAGTGTCTTTTTATAACTTTTTATAATCTTTTAAACCAGTATCGTTACATCGTGACAATTTACTAATATAGCACAGGGCATTTAGCACAAGTTAATCAATTTTTAAATACAGCACCTAGAAATTTGCAACTTTTTGCATTTGTTTGTACAATAGAAAAATGGGAGAAATGCATAGTTGCATTTTCATGTTCCTAAAATGCATCCAAAACTGCTTAAACAAATTAAATAAGTGTATTAAGGGCCAGATTTTCTTACTCGGGGGTTTTTGGGGTAGCTGAAGACGAATACGCCATCAGAACCTACCCCCGGAGCACCTGGTGCCCAAAAATGCTCTAAAGTTCAGAAGGTAACATGCCTTAGCAGTGACCTTGGGGGTCAGCTCTGATGGCGTATTCGTATTCAGCGACCCCAAAAACCGCCTAGTAATTTATTTGCAGGCCTTTGGTGCCGAAACTTTTTGAAAATCTAGAAGATGACGTTCCTTAGCAGTGACTGTGGGCACCGGGTGATCCGGGAGTCTGTTCTGATGGCATCAACCCCAAAACACCCCGTGTAACTTGTTTGCATCAATTTAGTGCTGAAATCACTCGAAACTCCAGAAGATGACGTGACCCTAGAAACCAGGTGCACCGGGTATCGTTCTGATGGCATATTCGTTGTCAGCAACCCCAACAACCCCCCGAGAAATGTGTTTCATTTAATGCCGAAAATCCTAGAAACTCCAGAAAATGATGTTCCTTAGCAGTGACACTGTGTATCAGGTGGTCCAATGGTCGGTCTTATCGTATATTCGTGTTCACAGACTCCAAAAACCTTTAAGTAATCTGTTTGCATCAATTTGGTGCCAATAAGCCTCGAACCTCCAGATGACGTGCCTTAGCAGTGACTCTGGGTACCAGGTAATCGGTTCTGATCGGTTGTTCAGCGACCCCAAAACCCCCAGTAAAAAAATATGGGCCTTAATATGCTTATTTTGACATGTTTATGCACTTTTGGATGCATTTTATGCACTTTAAAATGCAATTATGCAATTCCACCCATTTTTCTAGTATACTTTTTTAAAATACACTGTATTTTAAATACACTGTATTTAAAAATCAATTTGTTCCGGTGTTTTGAGAAGCAAAAACAATAATTGAAAAAACAAAAAAAATTCACCAATAAAAGATTAAGATCATTTCTGACTTGATAATATAAATTATTACAGTTGAAAACAACTAAGAAATGTAACATAAACAATTGATTTTGGATAAAATATATTGTACTTACATATATCCCGCCAAAATATTAAGTAACGTTGATTTTCCTGCGCCAGAGGGACCAAGAATGGCAGTTAGTTCTCCAGATCTAAACTTTCCATTGATCGATTTTAATAATTGCCTCCATCCTAGAAAAAATTTATTTAAAATTAATGTAAAACGCAAACTACACGTCTGGATCCCGCGTACCAAAAAAAATTATTAAGGTACCAAGGGTTATTATAAGGATAATAACGCTTGAGGTCAATGGTATATAGACCGAGGGCCTTCGGCCCGAGGTATATACGTTGACCGAAAGCGTAATCATTATAATACCCGTGGTGCCTTCAACGTTTAACGTCCGACTAAATTATTCTTTATATGCAAAACATTTGAATGAATTTTTAATCAATTAGTTTTCAAATAAGTACATTTACCAGAAATAGTCGTAACGTAATTGTGGTAACCATAGTTTTACTTAGAGTTTTATTTTTAAACTTGACAGTATTTAACTCGTTATTTAAATTTAATAAGCCCTAGGGCGTTATTTTTCAATAACACGCCCTTGGGCGTTAAATCGTACTTAATAGACTTCGAAATATGTAATGTAATTATTTGTCAAATAATAGACCAGTCGGACATTAAGTTTATTAATAGCAAACTGAAAATTTGTTAATAGATTAACGGTGTCTAGTCAGACAAACTTTGATATACGGAAACACTGGGAACAGGGGAAGTTTTAATTGGTTTAATCACTAACGTAATTCCGGTTATTTGACATGTTCTACGTGTCGGACTTATTAAAATACCCAAGATATTTGTTGGGCAAACATTTTTTCATATATTATATAAAGTTTGTTATTGAATCAACTTAAAAACAACCTGCTAGTTTTCACAATCATAAACTTGTCAGGATGACAAGTTCCACAATTAAAACTTCCCCTGTTCCAGTGTTCCCATACATCAAAGTATGTCCAGTTAGACACCGTTAAGCAGTGGCGTAGCCAGGAATTGGCTTTGGGGGGGCCCACCGGGGGTCTGGGGGGTATGGAATACCCCCAGGCAAAAGGGGGGTCCGGGGAAAATTTTTGAGAATTAGACCTTGAAATAGGCGTTTGGGACTCATTTAAGCATCAAAATCTTAGGTTACAAATAACTTTATTATAGTTTTCAATTCCTCTCGAAAAGGAAAAATCAACGACATTTTATTTTGTTGATTAAAACTTTAGGAAAGATGTAAAGTTGTATGTTAATGATCCTTGAGTCATAATTTGATTGATGCTCTGTCATACTGTATACTCTACCACTTTCTTATTGCAAAATACTCATATTTTAACAGATCAAAACCCATAAATATTACAAGTAATGTTCATAGAAAGGTTTCAAAACTTAATACAATTTTTTATCCGTTCATAACATTTATTATGTGCACAAAATTAGCAAGTTTACTTTCAATACAATCCTGAATTGGTAATACATATGAAGATGTGCCCTACTAATGGAACTGCAACCTTCTTGGAGTTCTTGTGTATTGGCAGATGATTTCTTCTGTCTTCACTTGCAAATCTCGATGTATGGATAAGAGTGCAAGGGAAGTGAGCCTTTCTTCACCTATTGAATTTCTTAAATAGGTCTTTTCAGTGTTGAAAATGATCTGGAAAATTAAAAAAAAGCTGGAATCTTTTGAACTTTAAAGTGAGGTACCTAATGAGTAATATTACTGACAAGCTGTCTAGTATTATTAAAAATTGTTACAACTTCAATAAATTACAATGAAGAAAACATATTACTAGAACAACTAAAAAGAACGATATTAACTATTTATAGTTCAAAGTAAACTCATCAAAGTTTATAGGAAATATTGTATAATAATTTACCTTTCAACTGATGCTGTTGTGACAGGGAGGACTGCCAATATACCAAGCAGAATCTTCATGTTAGGAAAAGCATCAGCTTCGTTCTTCAAAGCCTTTAGCACTGAAGTAGCAGTTTTAGGCGTAACCTGGGCAATCTTCCAGTGGCTTTTCCATAACTCCCACTCCGCATTCAAGATGTCCCGGTTTGTGTGGACCAAATCTGATTGGTAAAAATCCAAGGCAGGCTCTTTAACTGCAACTCATAACTGCAACTCTTTATTTATGAATGCAATAATAAGTGTACACTGTTAAATAATATGTGTGAAGCACGTTGTTTTACGTACAAGATTTAATACAACTAAACCGTAAGTCAATACTCGTAAAACTTAGTTTTTTATGATTTCTACAATGTTTAAAATTTTATAAATTTCGGGGGGGGGCCCTTGGGCCCCTTCCCTGGCTACGCCACTGCCGTTAAGCTATTAATAAATTTTCAGCTTTCTATTAATAAACTTTTTTTTGGTACGCGGGATCCAGGTCTACTAGTACAGTTTATAAAAACTAATACGATTTTGAAAAACTTGCTGAAAAATATATATCTTAAGGATTTTAGGTGCTAAAACTGTTTAAAACTAATTATGTTACCGGCCAAACTAGATTTCAGGATAAAGCTACATTGTCTAAGCTAAACTAGTTCGTCCTATTTATGCGATAGGATACACTGGTATAGCATAGCCTAAAATAGTTTGTTCTGAGCCCGATGGAATAAACCAGTTTAGGCTGGGCCAAACTAGTTGATTCTGATATAAATACACACACTCCAGGATAAACTAGTACAGTCTAGTATAACATTATAATATACCTACAAACCCAAAATGAATAGATAATCTGAAAAAATACTTTGAAATTAGCAAAATAATCATTTTATTAAAACTAATGGACCACTAATGGACATGTACATACAAATAATCATATTATAAGAAATAATAAGTGTTTTTTTATAAAAGCAATAATTATACCACAATTATTATAAAAATTATTTTAATCTGTCAGGTAGGGAATTTGCCAATAATGTTAAAGTGAATTTGTCAGTCTCTGACCAAAAACTCAAAATTGTGCACGGAAATCCTAGGCACAATCAAAGTCAGGGCTCCGTTGAACGTGCCAATCAAGATATTGAGAATATGAAAAGTTCTTGGATGAAAGACAGCGATTCAACTAAATGGTCAGAAGGCTTGAGATATGCACATGCCCAATTCATGAAAAACCGCGCTTACCATTCAGAGATAATACAATCGCGATACAACCATACAAGTTATTATTTGGAATAGAACCCAAAATAGGACTTTCGACTTTCTCTTTGCCGCAAGAAATCATAAATAAAACTCAGGAAGACGATGACTTAAGGAAGGTAATAGAGGATAATTGCAATGTTAATCTACGGAAAGATAGTAATGAGAACGTTGAAGAAGTTAGTAATCAAGAAAAAGTTTTTTTATCTGAAAATTACATTCAAAAAGCTAGAAAAAGTGCAACAGAAAAGGTTTATAAAAGTTTTGTGAAATGTTATTGCCCTTTTCAGTCTCTTCACTTTATTTTTGAATATCCGCGACTTCTCTTTCTAATCGGGCTTTTAGGACCTTTTCATAGGATTTTTCAAGATATGTCATAATACTTCTTTATGTTCCGTCTCCACGTTGGAGGCTGAAAATCAATATGGCGATTTTAAATTTATTTACAGCTGTAAAAACGGGCAATATAATATGCAGTCCATTTTAGACAACAAAGTGACTACTACAGGGCTGCTCCACATCCCCTACCCTGTTCAAAATAATCCTGGAAGAGCCCTAAAACCACGGAAAAAAGTCGTCAATTTCTAGAGTGTAATAATACCACATCCAAAACGCATGCATTTTATATCGTGGTATTATATAGGGTGTCCCAAAAGTAGCGGAACGGTCGAATATTTCGCGAACTAAACATCGGATCAAAAAACTGAAAAATACGTGTTTAGTCATTTTCAAATATCTATCCAATGACACCAAACACCAATCCCCACTACACCACCTGGAGGTGGGGTGGGGGGTAACTTTAAAATCTCAAATGGAAACCCCCAGTTTTTCTTCCAAATTTGGATTCGTTACGTAAAAGTAGGCAACTTTTATTCAAGACATTTTTTCGAACTGTGGATAGATGGCGCTATAATTGGGAAAAACGATTTATCCTGATATCATGGGTAAATTATAGAAACGGTCTAATATCTCGCGAAATACACTTCCAAATGAGAAACCAAAAAACAGATTTTTAATCTTTTTTGAAAAACTATCGAATAACACCAATCCAACCCACCCCCAGGAGGTGGGGTGGGGGTAACTTTAAAATCTTAAATAGCAACCCCCACTTTTTATTGCAGATTCAGATTTGCCATAAAAAATTAAGCAACATTTATTCGAAACATTTTTTAAAATTTCTAATAGATGGCGCTAATAAATCGTATTTTTCCAATTACAGCCATCTATTAACAATCCTAAAAAATGTTTTGAATAAATGTTGCTTAATTTTTCGTGACGGATCCGAATCTGTAATAAAAAGTGGGGGTTACTATTTAAGATTTTAAAGTTAACCCCCACCCCACCCTCAGGGGGTGGGTTGGAGGGTCACGTTTGGTCTTATTCGAAAGGTTTTCGAAAAAGATTAAAAATCTGTTATTTAGTTTCTTATTTGGAAGTGTATTTCGTGAGATATTAGACCGTGTCTATAATTTACCTATGGTATCAGGATAAATCGTTTTTCCCAATTATAGCGCCATCTATCCTACAGTTCGAAAAAATGTCTTGAATAAAAGTGGCTTACTTTTACGTAACGAATTAAAATCTGCAAGAAAAACTGGGGGTTTCTATTTAAGATTTTAAAGTTACCCCCCACCCCACCTCCAGAGGTGTAGTGGGGGTTGGTGTTTGGTGTCATTGGATATATTTTTGAAAATGATTGAACACGTATTTTTCAGTTTTTCAATCGGATGTTTAGTTTGCGAAATATTCGACCGTTCCACTACTTTTGGGACACCTTGTAGTTCTAGTTCTACGCAAACTCAAACTCTGGACTTTTTTTTGTTTCTGTATTTGAATAATTATCGTCTTCTGAAAAGACGATTTAAAAACCTGGCTTATCCCATCAAAAATATCATTATCAACATAATAATGTTAAATAATCAAAAGAGTGATGATATTAAATTTCTGTATTTAAAAGAAATGGCCCGGTTTTCATTGAAAAGTTCCGGACTTTAGGTATATTCTTCAGCCTTGTCCCGAATTTGACAGATTGGTCACACTATGTATATATCACAGCTGCTCTAATTCACGTAATACTAATCTGTCGTTAGTGGTCACATTCTGTCCTATTTCATTTTTTATAGAAGGAATTCATGAAAAATATGTAATTACTTGAATCTTCTCTTTATAAGAGAAACTGAGAAAATATATTTACTCATTGACTTGTGGTGTTTATAAAGAAATATCACTTTGTACATAGTAGGCCAGTATTATACAAGAGATTGGTAATGAACTTGGAACTTCATATTTATGCAAATGTAAGTTACTGCAATTATACTGAGCGTTACATAATTATATAAAACAAATAAGGTGGTGATATTTGATATTGCCTGATGTTTTGCGCCGAAAGTTGATTTGATGGTATAGTTTATTGATTATTTTTCTAAAATTTAAATTTATTAAATATTATGTTTTTATTATTTTTTTTTAATTAATTAAGCTAATTAATACATACATTAATTGATAAATAAATATTTATATATCAACAAAAACACGTGAAATTAGTTCCTCTGATAGAATTTATTAAAAAAGAGTTTTAATAGCTGTTTATCTTGTATTCTCTATACTTTTATATACACGTCATTTAAATTAATTTATAAATTCGTTATATCGACACCCCCATCGAACAAGGTTGTAACTAATTTTTAGCGATTTTACAGGAGAGGCAAAAAACGAAAAATTAATTTTTTAAAAATTTGTAGCGAAATGGTTAGACTCTTTTACACTGATGCGATATGATCTTTATAACATAATATGGGATTACTGTGAGATGTATGTTTTGTAATTTTATTAACTATTGAAAATCTTGAGTTTGATTGAGATACAATCTTAAGAATAAAGATGATTCTTCGTAGAAAAAGTTTGTAACTTGCCTAACAGCCATTTTACACTCTTCGTGTTAATTCGAATTCGACAAGCCCATGTTCACATGCTTTGTAGATCTGAAACAAGCATTCGACAGAGTACGATTAAAGGACGTGCTCAGTATCCTTGAAAAGAAAAACATAGGTCAGAGGTATAGAAACATAATCAAAGAGCTCAATAGATCCAACAAAACACGAATTAAAACCACACACGGGCTCACGGAAGAAAAAAAAATCAATGCAGGCATTAGACAAGGGGACAGCCTCAGTCTATTTAATTTAATAATGGATGAAGTTATAGGTAGTGTTAACATAATGAATCAGGGATACAAAATGGGTAACCGAAACATTAGAATACTTTGCTACGCAGATGATGCAATCTTAATAGCCGAGAACGAAGATGACTTACAACGCCTACTACAAAAATCCAAAATAACCGCCGAAAAGTATAACCTGACACTATCCAAAGAGAAAACCCAATCGATGGTAATATCCAGGAACCCAATTAGATGTAAGTTAGTAGTGGACGACCATATAATCGAACAGGTAATGGATTGCAGATACTTAGGTGTGGAAATACCTAGCGACAGGCATCTGTGACAAGAATCAAAACAGCAGGCAATGAAAGCAGCGAGAATATCTGGTTTCCTGAGGGATATAATCTGGCGGAATAAATATATGAGCACCGAAAGCAAAGTCCGCATTTATAAGACATGTGTTAGACCCGTACTGACATACGCAGCTGAGACAAGGGCCGAGACAACAAAGACCAAACAGATAATGAGAACAACAGAGATGAAAACCCTAAGATCCATAAGAGGTATCACACTCAGAGGTAGAGTACGAAACGAAGACACATTGAGAGAGCTAGGCGTTCAGGACGTAGTGAGATGGACAAGAGCGCGACGACGCATGTGGAGGGACCACGTAGATCGGATGGACCCTGAACGTATGGCGCATTGGGCGAAAACACAGAAGCCCAACACCAAGCCACCCATAGGAAGACCCAAAAAACGATGGTACGAGAGTTGGAGCTCCGGATCGCAGCAAAGACTGTAACAGAAGAAACAGGACATAGTCCTATTACAAGAAGAAGAAGAAGAAGTGTTAATTATTTTCCAGTTTTACTATTAAAAGGTTGTATGTTTGGAGTCATCGGCAATATATATAGGAGAAAATTAGTTTTTATGGTATATTTAAACAAATTATCAACTCATAGTTTTCACAACTTTAATTGGAAATTATAAATTTTACAATAACAATAATATTCTACCACTATGAAGAAAACATGTTATAAAATATCTCAAATTTTTCGCAATTCTATTGCGTATCTGTAAATATTTAATTTTAGACCATTTTGCTTTATTACTTTACTCTTTTAACATTAACATCTACTTCAAAATTAACATGTGTGTCCTTAATTAGGTTAAAATTTAGAATTTGCTTCTGATTTATTTCAGATACAGATTAAGACTTGCCTGGTGTTTGGCATATCATATCATGGTTATCCATTAGTCTGGAGCATATACGACTTACACTCAACGAAAAAGGTACCTACGTAATATCAATAAAAATGTTAATTCAGACAACAAACGCAATACTTAAAATTTGTCCAATTCTTGGTTTTATTGAGACAACAAAACGATGTTCATCAATTCATTATTTTCGTTCGTTGAGCCAATGTATTACGTTTATTGAATATATGAACATTCATTATGTATACCATAATATCACTTTATTGGTATTACGAACTCTGTTCACTGAGTCAACGAACACTATTTATTGATATTACGAACTCTGTTCACTGAGTCAACGAACACTATTTATTGAAACAACAACGTCGTTAATTGACCGATGAAGACCATCCGTTGTGTCAATAACGGTGTTATTTCTCCTAACGTATTTCGTTTATTTCTACAATTATTTCCGTTTATTGTTACAATTAATTCCGTTCATTCCCACAATAAATACGGTTTTTCTTACAAGCAATTCTATTCATTATTACAATCAGTTTCGTTCATTCCTACTATGAACGTATTTTATATTAATAATTACTGAATGCAATAGCCCAATGTATGATATTAATTGATTAATAATAATTTTTCAAATCCCCCTTTTTGTCCTCAACCTAAAGGACTTTACACTGTGTGATTTTTCATATGATTTCACTTATACAGTGTACTGGAATAAGTGTTACACTCCCCCCCCCCCCCTTTATTAACTTATTTATTTTTAGCACATAAGCAAAGCGCTCGGACAGGTCGATTTTTAAAATAATCAAAGTATATTATAACATCAATGTTTCGAACTTTACACGATCCCTCTTCAGGTGACAGGCGCGGCGTAACTTTGATTTTTTTTAATGGGAAAGTACGTCATGTGACAGCTTATTTAAAAGCGTTTGAAATAGTGATTCTAAAAATGTGTAACACTTTAATCCTTTTTGAGAGCGCAGGTGCAAAATTTCGATCGAATTCTTTTTAAACGCATTCATTTTTTTTGGAATTCTGAGAAAACTAATAAGTATTTTTGAAAAATTTAAACGCAGAATAAAATATTACATTATTACCGAGGGCAGAAAGTCCCTTAGAATAAACAAAAAGTTTCTGTTGAATGGTATGCCTATTTGAAATTAAAAATTATACTAAATTTTCTCTTTTTCACCCCTGTGACTTATTAAAATAATCATTATAGAGGTTCTCAGGGACTTCAGACCCTCGATAATACTGTAATATTTTGTTTTGAATTTAAATTTTCAAAAATAATAATTAGTTTTCTCAGGATTCGAAAAAAATTAATACATTTAAAAAGAATTCGACCGAAATTTCACGATAATAGACACACAAAAACTTCCTTCTACTACGGGCTACACTTGAAAACGAAATGCAATTATTATTCGGCACTTCGGTAACACAGAGAAGCTAGGGGTATCACGATAAGGAAAAGCCGTTAACTTTCAAATGGTCAAGCAAAACATTTAATTGTCTCAATAACTACGATTATTATCTCAATAACTACGATTATTGTCACAATAAACGCATTGATTGGGGGTATTAAATGCAGTGGTAGATTGATTAATGCATTCGTTTTCACAACAATCAATTTACATCTATTCAATAATCATATATTACTCTATATTAACAACATTAGTACATTGTTTTAATGAAATCTGTAAGTTTTCACGATAAACCAAGGTAATTGCTTGTCATCTACGAAATCAAGAACGTGAGTTGCTGCCAGAATTAACAGTATTTATTAAATATACGAAACCAAGTTATTGGCTGAATAAATTGAGTGTTATTGATTAATGTACTTTAGTTATTCTCACAATTATTATTCAATCATTGTGACAATAACCAAATACATTCGTCAATGTCTAAAAGTTCGTTGAAACAACAAATTAAATTGTTGTGACAACGAAATACTATTCAGTAATCACTGTTAATCAATATTACGAACTAAATTTTTTTGAGTGTATTTTTTCCGTTTTTCTATAAGGGCATGGATTGAGTCACCCTCGTTTTGGATTGTGCTATTTCAAAAAATACATTAAATATTAAACTTTTTTTACTACGTAGAAGTATGTAGCAAAAACTATTCTATATTGATTTTGTCCACCGCAACCGCAACTATCAAAAATGAAAAAATGTCCGTAAATCCTTTTTTATTTACATTTCGATAAATTGACTTATGAGATGCAGCATATGTTTGATTACTTTATAAATTAAACATACTTGCAACAAAGTTGAAACTCATTTAAAAACCTTGTTAATCGTCAAGTATAAGAATAGCTATTTGTATAACAAGGGAGGAAAGTGTAACTTTTCCTCCCGAGAATGAAGTTTACTGCCCGACGCGTAGCGGAGGGCAGTAATCATTCAAGGGAGGAAAAGGCACTTTACTCCCATGTTATACATATGGTTTTTCCACCTTCCTCAAATAACAAGTAATTTTGTCATTTTTACTTAATTTATTTATGTAACTAACCAACAAAATTTATTAGAACTAAAACAACAAGTAGGTACAATATAACTGTCAGCTGTCAAATATAAGTCAAATTATTAATGTAAACATTGTTAAATCAAAATAACAATTTACTGTTTTTTACCATTCTGCAAAATATAGGATGTTTTATAAATAAACGTTAAAATGTATAGATACTCCGTAATAGAAAATAGATATTATACAGGGCGTCAGTAAGTTATATTTCATGAATGAAATATTATGACGTCACTTTTACTTTTCCTCCCTAGGGAGGAAAAATATTTTCCTCCCTAGGGAGGAAAAGTACAACTTTGCTCCCTACAATCAGGTCCGGAAAAGTATACTTTCGGTAGAGGTAGGTGGAAAAATAAATATTTAGCATAGGGAGTATCCAGTGTTACTGCCTTTTTCACGCTAAAATGCCTTAAAATGGCACACGTAACTTAAAATACAACTTCTTATTAGCCAAACTATTGAGAATTTAACTATGTCGTTTATATTGATGTGTGCGCAATTTTTTGCTGAATTCGCCTATGCTGAAATCTGAAAAAAGACGTAACTTGAATTACAACCTTGTTCGATGGGGGGTGTCGATATTGTAGATAATAGAGGAATTTATTTTTTTTTATTTAGCTAATGCCTCGACAACTAATGGCCATTGGCATGTAGGTACGGTGAATTTTTGCAGTTAGGTACCTAGTGTCATGTGTAGTGTGTGTTGAGTAAGTGTCTTGTTACTTTTCAAAGTCGACGTCATTGTCTTTTGCAAAGAGACGCCAATTGTATCCGAACGTCTGCGGTCCCTCCGGTGAGTACCGATCCCACAAGGACAGAAACTGTTTTCATCTATTAATTTATAATAAACGAAAAATTTCTGACCCTGGTGAGATTCGAACTCACGACCATTCGGACCTATCAATCCAAAGGTAGGCGCTCTTACCACTGAACCACAGAGGGGTAATAATATAGGAATTAAATTGGACAAAATTAGAAATTAACCAAATACTCGTGTATATAGGTGACAAAATCTTTCAAATCGGTTGAAAAAATTCATTTGAATGTGACCCTTGTCTTTTATAACAATTTTTACTTGCTTACTGAAATAAAAGTATAATTATAAAATTAGTTATATACACGTAAAATTTTAGTATAATTTTACACGCCACTGAAATTACTTATCTTTTTATGACACGAAAAGTATGTTAATATGACACGAAAATATCGGGCAAAAGATAAAATGAAATCCGCCATGGTCACCATTGCAAAGGAAGTTTTGAAATCAGAAATAGATCCAATAAAGAAAAATGATTCGATGACCGATTAAATACTAGACCTTACTCAACAAAGAAGAAAATGTAAAAATTAAGATGAAACTCGATATAAAGAAATATATCGACAAATAAGATACAAAATTAAGCGTGCAAAATAGGACCGGATGGAATAAAAATGCCGTGAAATGGAAGTACTCCAAAGAAAACATGACGAGTTTAATATATACAAAAAGCTTAAAGAAATTACCTACACTCAGAGAAAAAGAACTCCTAGCTTTATGAGAAACTGCAAAGGTAAAATAATTCTCGACTTAAATGGAAAAAAGAAAGGATTTACTAATTACATAAAGAAGCTCTTCCTGGATACGATCATATACAGCACCCGCAAAAAAGGAACTAAAATAGTAATTACCAATACCTACTTTAGATTACCACAGAGAACACTGTATACATAGTAATAACCTCAAGATACACCATATTACGTCATGGCGGATGGGAACCAACATCGGTGGTGGAAAGTCATATCAAGGAATTCGTTCAAACCAAAACCAACATAGGTAACCAAATTTAAAATTCCATCGAATACAACCAAAATAATAAGAAAAATCGGACATCTTGGATATTAAAGCACCCTAATATGTCTGTGTAGATATTGGCATTGAATCCGACCCGACCCGACCGTCACATGTAACACCGTTGCCGTATCCTCTATTTTTTCATACTATCACGTTACAATTTTTTGTGATATTATATTTTTTGTGTGTGAAATGTATCATTTTTGTGTATTTTAGGTATGTTCTAATATGCTATGTATATATAGGTTTTTACTTGATTATTTTAAATCATTGTGACGTTTAACTTGCTAGAAACCTTGTAATATTGTGTACCTAATGTGTTAAAAGTAAGTAGTTTTGAAACACCAATGAAGTAAAGTTTATTATGTTGTTGTTTTCACCAATTTTGAAAAAATGTGAAAACATTGAATTGTCCACGTCCCTCTGTCTGTCCGTCCGTCTTGTCTGTCTGTTTGCAAACTCAACTCCTCCGTCATTATACCAGGTAGAATGACAAATGAGGTGTCAAATGAAAGCTTATAATCCAAGGATGGTACTAAAGATGAGAAGTTTGACATAGGCTGTCTGTCCGCCTGTCCGTCCGACCTGGTATAGTGACGGAGGAGTTATATTCGTGGACAGACAGACAGACGGACAGACAACCTAGGTCTAATTTCTCACCTTTAATACTATCCTTGGATTATAAACTTTCAGTTGACACCTCATTTGTCATTCTACCTGGTATAGTGACGGATGAGTTATACTCGCGGTCGGACGGACAGACGGACAGACAGCCTATGTCAAATTTCTCACCTTTAGTATGATCCTTGTATTATAAGCTTTCATTTGACACCTCATTTGTCATTCTACCTGCTATAGTGACGGATGAGTTATATTCGTGGTTGGACGGACAGGCGGACAGACAGCCTATGTCAAATTTCTCACGTTCAGTACCATCCTTGGATTATAAGCTTTCATTTGACACCTCATTTGTCATTCTACCTGCTATAGTAACGGAGGAGTTATATTCGCGGTCAGACAGACAGACGGACAGACAACCTAGGTCTAATTTCTTACCTTTAGTCCTATCCTTGGATTATAAGCTTTAATTTGACACCTTTTTTGTCATTATACCTAGTATAATGACGGAGAAGTAAATGTTATTATTCTATTATTCTTGTAGGTACATTTAACATTGATTGAAATTATGAAAGAAATATATAGAAAACAGCATGGCAACACTGTGATGCACAAACATAAAAAATTCAGCCACATTCAGCTATGCCGTCTGTGCGTTACATAGGGTGCTTTAAAATCCAAGATGTCCGAAAAATCATATCACACCATCGACGACAGAAACCTCATCAACCAGCGCAATAAAATGGTCGCCTCAAATTCATTTTAATGGTGCGTTCGCATAGGTAAATTTTTCGTGCTTAAGGGCAAAACCAGACGGACCACGCTGCAGCGCTACGCTGTGAATCCACAAAAGTAGTTTACGATGATTTACCGTGGGTTCTTATGTAGAGTGGACGTTACACACCAGACGAGCGACTGTGGCCTGGCCACAGTCCACTGTGGGGGTGTAACGTCCACTCTACATAAGAACCCACGGTAAATCATCGGAAACTACTTTTGTGTATCCACAGCGTAGTCCGTCTGGTTTTGCCCTAAACTAATGGTTCGTCGCAAGAATTTGCGTAGCAAGAATTTGCGTCGCAAATTTTTATCAGTGAGGACGCGGTGCTCAAATCATTTAATTTTCTCTCGAAAACGATAACCGAAGAAGCTCGTGCGTTGTGTGCGTAGAAAGTTCTTGCGTCCGATTTGTGCGACGAACATGTCCACACTAGCACAATTTACTTCGAGCACGCAAATATTTGCGACGAACAGCTGGTACGCACGAAAAATTTACCAATGCGGACACGGCATAACAATTGTAATATTCAAAATACAATAATATATCAACAAAATAATTATTTAACTATTATTATAACTATTCTTATTCTCATGATCATCTTTCAGTGCGTCAGTTTTTCGATTTCTTTTTAACGCATTAAATTGTATGTGACAGAAAAAAGGCACCTCCGTGATTACAGACATTTACAACATTTATTCTAGTTATTCTAGTTGTCGATAGATGGCGCCATAATAAAAAAAATATATTTTTTAATTAGATAATAATATTACAAATATAATCTGTATAATTTATAAGACTATACAAATCAAAGAAAATACCATTTTATAAATGCAAGAAACACATTTGATTTGTTTTTATTCCAAATTGAAAATAAAATGTGACAACTGTCAGATTTAACTAAAATGTCATGTTAGAATAAATGTCATAAATGTGTATTATCACGGACTTACCCTTTTTCCTATCATTTGTTACGCACTGAAAAATGCTCATGAAAAGGACAATACTATTATTAACTTAAATAGTTATTAATAGAACTATTTAATTTTTTGTAATAATTAAATTTGAATAGGTATATTTTTTGTGAAAGGTCGTAGAAAAAATCATGTAGATTGCTTACATTTATTTGCCATTATGATGCTCGTATTCTATAAGTATCTTTTATCCCTCCTACTCAAATCATAATGATCATCATTACAAAATGTTCGTTGAGTAAGATACTATCTGAAGCTATTTTCTTGTGGCCCTCCTCCTCCTAAGTGCCTTCTTATACCAGGGCGCATCTTTAAAAATATTAGTACATTTGGACGTTGAGAGATGACTCATATTTTTTGCAGAAATTGCTTGAAAATAACTCATATAATAATATTTGAGTTATCCTTTCACTCAAAAAGGTCCGGAACATTGTTTAAATAATCAAAATCTCAAAACATGAAGGAAAAATTCGATTTTTTTCTTCGTTTTACTTTATCGTACTACATACGCAGTATGAGTATAATAGATAAAGTTATAGGATCGTGCAAAAAAATTTTTTTCAGATTTCACTTTTTTTCGACGTTTTGAGTCCCCCTGAGTCTAAAAAGCAAATAAAAAAAACATGTCGGAAGTATGTACGTACGTATGTACGTACGTATGTACATACGTATGTCGCCACCGCCCAGCAAAAACTACTGGACCGATTTCGATGAAATTCGGTATGAGTAAGTTTAAGAGAATTTTGTCGAGAAACTAAGCTTTTGAAAAAAACCTCTCAAAGGGGGGCCGAAATAGGGGGGTTATTTAGGGCCCATTTTTGCAAATTTTGACCGAAACGAATGAAATTTAACTTAAAGTTAGCTCATCGATAGATAAATAGAAATACGGAATTTGACATTTCCAAATCCAAAATGGCGGCCAGCATGGCCGACCGCCCACCCGACACATTTCCCTACCAATCTAAAAATTTGTTTAAGATAAATTTAATTTGAAAAAACATTTATATAGCCTAAAGATGGGGCTATAACAAGAATATTATCGTTTTTCAGAAAAAGTTATGGGTTGCCTATATTTAAGGGGTCAAAATTTGACATAAATTTGAACTAAATTTTCTCAAAAATGACTCCAAGGAATTTGTTTATTTTTTGATATATTTTTGATATCCTATCGGTAAATTGAATAACATTAGTCAGGTTTCTTAACTCCTCATAGGAGGGGAGTTATGAATTTTTTATAAAAAAATATTCGAGTGCCCGTAACTACCTATGTAATAGAAACTAAAATTTGAAATTTGGCAGACATATATAGTACTTTATTATCTATTAGCACAATAAATTTTACCCACAATATGGCTTCCGGTTTAACCGGAAATGAAAAATAAATCTTAATTTTTTACATACGCCCTGTATATTTTTACATATTTTGAAAGAATGTAAAATTATCTTTCCAATGACATAAAACTCGTTGCTGTAACTCAAAAACTCGAAAAGTTACAGAAAATTGAAATTTTGCTAGAATCTTGTGTGTGTCCTCTCACGCGATCATAGCAGAGCATTATTATAGGGCAGTCAATGAGGGTATTTGGCTCCGAACTCCATCCTACTACATCGATGTACTTGATATTTTCACAGTAAGTAGGGAATAGCTCAAGAAACAAAATCTACCCTATATACTATGGCGCTTTTATCTTGGGGCAATTCCCACCCCTTCAAGGGGGTGGAAAATTTATTGGTCAAAATAAGCACGGAAGTGGCTAGAGAACCTATTTTTAAGCAAAAACTGATCTATACTTTTTTTTGAGAACTCAATACTTTTTGAGTTATGCGCAGTTGAAAATTGGCCATTTTCATTTAAAAATGACACGTTTTAGGACGGTTTTTTGTGAATACCTTAAAAACTATGCATCAAACTAAAAACACTATATAAATTTTTTTTTAATTATAAATAACAAAGAGATTCGTTCCTTCGTAAATTTTCTATATATAATACAAAAAGAGATATGGTAGGTAAAAAGAGTTTGGTTTTTGGTGCATGCTCAAAATGCTCATGCTTTTGTAGTGTTTGAAAAGGCCTTTAAAACGAGCACTGTTAAATGTCGGTTACATTCAAACTAAGCGAGATATGGTGCAAAAAAATATATGACTAATGTACTTTAAGGAAAAATGAGAAGTACATACATTTAACCCCTCATTCACCAGAATTTAAATGCATTGTTTTTCTTTTGCAATACCTCTTAATATAGTGTTATTTCTACTTTCAAAAAGTTGGACGGGTGAAAAAAATAAGATCAAATTATAGGGCGCATTTTTAAATTTTCTTAAAATTCTTCCTTTTGCTCCATGCAATTCGCAAATAAAAATGTTCTATCCCCGAGAAGTGGTGAGAACCGCCCCCACGATAAAAGCGCCATAGTATATAGGATAGACTTTGAATTAGGTGATTGGGCTTTGTGCTACTCCCAAAATTTCATTACAATCCATGCAGTAAAATGCAAATATTGTAAACTATTAATTTCTCAGAAAAATGGACTAATTTGAAATGAAAGTATGACTAATATTCTATTGATTTATGCAATAATCTATAGTGTGTCCCCGAACATTTTCTCAAATGCGGGAATTAATGATGCGTAGAACCATAAAATATTTTCAAGTATACAAGGTGTTTCTAAAATATCAAAATAACGAGTAACTTTGTTATTTTTATAGAATGGCAGTATCTAGTACGATAACGATAATAGATCGGTACGATAAAGTTCTCGGGCGGCCCTTCCGTCCAGCGTTTTTTGATTATAACTTTAAAAGTATTCATTTCCGAGAAAAGTTGTACTAACAAAAAAGTTGCGTAATTAAATTTCCTACAATACAGGATTCGTTAAAAATTTTAAAAATTGTCACCCTTGTTGCAAAATAGCAATATTTGCGAAAAAACGATAAAAAAAACAAGTATTTGCATTTTACGTTTTTCAACCATTTATGCTACACTTAGGACCTTCATATTTTACCCAGAAAAACTTTATGATAAAAGAAAACAATACCATGAATTTCATTAAGATCGCTTCAATAGATTTTGCAAAATAAATTTTGCAATCCAGCTTTCGCAAAAAAAAATTTTCAAAATGTTGCAGGACTTAAAATAAAGGAGACAGCAAGTTGAATTTTTTACGTATAGAAGAATACTGTACCTTTCATTTGCAATTTGCAAAATTAAAATCGGTTTACCCCTACGGCGTCAGGAATTTTTTTAAAATAAACATTATTTTTATATGGTGCTACGCGCAGGACAGCGGATAGTTTGCTCTGATAGGGCATTCCAATGACCTTTGATAATGATTGATAAATTTTAATTTTTAGTACATTTCGATATAAATATAAATTTGTTTATTGTAAAATAAAAAAAATACTCTGTCCTTTGAAATAATACTTTATTTGACAAAAACTTTCTTTGTTCATATATTTTAAGTTAGAGAATAAAAGTTTATTATTTTTAAACATATGCAATTGTTTAAACAATATTTTACAAACATTAATCAAATTAGTTTGATTTTTTTGGAATTAAAATATTCAAATACAACAAAATATAGAGTAAGAAAATAATATATTAGTTAAAGATTGGAAGAAATTTTGGTGGAAATCAACTTGTGTGAATCGAACACTGCTGTCCTGCGCGTAGCACTAAAAATTAATGTTTATTTAAAAAAATTCCTGACGCCGTGGTAGTCAATGGATTTTAATTTTAAAAATTGCAAATGAAAGGTACAGTATTCTTCTATACGTAAAAAAATTCAACGTGCTATCTGCTTTATTTTCAGTCCTGCAACATTTTGAAAAAATGAATTTTTTTTGCGAAAGCTGGATTGCGAAATTTATTTCGCAAAATCTACTGAACTGATCTTAATGAAATTTATATTATTGTTTTATAATGTCATATAGTTTTTCTGGGTAAAATATGAAGGTCCTAAGTTTAGCATAATTGGTTGAAAAACGTAAAATGCAAATACTTGTTTTTTTATGGTTTTTTCGCAATTATTGCTATTTTACAACAAGGGTGACAATTTTTAAAATTTGTAACCAATCCTCTATTGTAGGAAATTTAATTACGCAACTTTTATATTCGTACAACTTTTCTCCGAAGTGAATACTTTGAAAGTTATAATCAAAAAATGAAGAAAATATTCGAATTCTTCCTTCATTTTTTGACATTTTGATTATTTAAACAATGTTCCGGACATTTTTGAGTGGAAGGATAACTCAATTATTATTATAGGAGTTTCTGCAAAGAAGTTTATAGGAGAAATTTCTGCAAAAAAATATGAGTCAACTCTCAACGTCCATATCAAAACAGATACGCCCTGGACTATCTCTATTGAGGTTGGCGATCAATATGGCAAATTTCTCTCTGTTCTGGGCTTGATAAATTAAATCATTACCTGTTGTGGGGGCCCAATGTCTGATGTTTCGTAGCCCAGATTTTTTCTTTCTTCTTATACTCCTTTTAGCTTCAATCTTGCCTTCTAATATTACCTGGAGCTGCTCAAATTCCCTATGGCGCATTATGTGTCCTAGATATGACGTCTTTCTAATTTTGATAGTATTGACCAGATGACGACGTGTGTTCTTTCTGGTCAGTACTTCTTTATTCGTAGTTCTGCTGGTCCAGCTTATTTTTAACATTCGGAGGTACATTCACATTTCGAATAAATTCAATTTGTTGACGTCATATTGTTTTATTGTCCAGGTATCACAGCTGTGTAGTAATAGAGACCACACATAACACTTTAGTGCTCTCAATCTTATTGTGACTGATAGCTTGGGGTTACAGAGCATTTTAAGCATGTTCATGAAACCAGACCTTGCTATTTCAATGCGTCTTCTTATTTCTTTTGAGTGGTATAGTTGACTATTTAGCTCTCTGTCCAGGTATATGAAGCTTTGGTAACTCTGAAGGGTGATACCATTTATTTGTATGTTGGGTGTAATTTGTTCATGGGGTTTTTGTGGAATACCATAATTTTGGTTTTGGAAAAGTTAATGTCCAAGCCCAGTCTGTGATTTTCTTCGGATTATATGTTCATATATCGTCGCCTCAAAGCCACAGTAGGATATGTAAAAAATATGACTTTTGTGATATCCATGTCAAATGATTAGAAATAAACCCTTCTGTTGAGTGTAACACTAAGATAAATCAAAAGTGAAATACTTTTTTCATAATATTACATATCCTTCTGTAGCTTAATTCCTTTTAGCCCAAATTCTATAATGCAACACTAAGACAACATACATATCATACCATTATATTTTGTCGTTTACCCATTTTGGTCATCAATATTAATGCAACACTAAGTTATCTTATGCACATATCCTACTGTTGCCATGTAGTTATTGCTGAGTTGCGATTATGTCTTTGTTTATATCGTCGCCTCAAATAGACCGGGAGATATTATACAGAAGTTCAGCCACGATTTTCTAAGTCCTGCCTTTTGCAATACGGGAAGGGTAGACTATGTACTTACAATATGTGGAAACATCCACAAATTTTCTGTGACATTTTCCTGTAAAAATTAGATTTTCCTAAAAAATAAAAATAGGGTTTTGCGATGAATTTCTAAGTCCTGCCATATCCGTAGATAGACAGGATACTATCGATTTTATGAAGAAAATTTTTTGGGCAGGAGGGTGGCAAACGGAGTAAAGAAGTATATATGTATACAAACATGTAAGGAAAATAATGAAATTTTCATGATTTTCTAGGTCCTGCCAACTAAATAAACTAAACATATTTATTTCAAAATGATCAATAAAAATATTGGCAGGACGTCTCCTAATGTTTAAGTATACTTGTCCCTTGGAAAATTCTGCGGAAAATTTTCACCCTGATTCCGTGATTTTCTTAGTCCTGCCTTTAAAAAGTTATAATACTCAAATACAATCAATACCTTTTCGGTACTCGGCAGGAAGGTTAAACGGTTCTTGTAAGATGGCAG
This sequence comes from Diabrotica virgifera virgifera, assembly GCF_917563875.1. Classification (NCBI taxonomy): domain Eukaryota; kingdom Metazoa; phylum Arthropoda; class Insecta; order Coleoptera; family Chrysomelidae; genus Diabrotica; species Diabrotica virgifera. Next base: position 63,716,247 of record NC_065443.1, on the reverse strand, counting down.
GAGTCCTAGATTTGTAAGAAAATTCGTGAAAAAGTCAACGATTTTCTGAGTCATGCCATTTTGCACATGTTTCAAGCATCTTAATATAAGTCTATTTACAAAGAGGCAGGATGGTTTTATGGTTATTTTGTATACAGGGTGGGGCATTAGTGTGACAAAGTCGAATTACTCGTTTGTGGTAAGATATACGAAAAAAGTTATTTAGGTAAAACATGGGCCACAGATAGGACTATGATTTAACAGTATTTTCTAATATACAGGGCTACCCGTTTTCACAGGGTGACACAAATTTTTGTTTTTTTTAAATGGAATACCCTGTATATTTTTACATTTTTGGATTCTACTCGACGTTCTCTTTAATAAAATATAGTGTTTTGAAATATTATACGAGGTAGTTTAAAATATAATTACGTTTTTTTGTTAATTTTGTAGGAACATTTACACCCTATACATATTGTTAGTGATTTTATATCCAAACTTCTATTAATTTATGTTTAAACAATTTTTAATATAGTCTACTATTGTCAGTTATTAATAGTATACCAAAATGTTTAATTTTAGTATACGGGGTTGGTTGAAACTCGGAATGAGTATTTTCTGAGTTTTCTTAAATAGGACACCCTGTATTTCAGTAATATAATAAAATTATATTTTATGGTACCTTTTTATTTGTTAAGCATTTTCTATACCATATTTATATATTAATTTCGGCAGTAAATTGATACAGACAGATTACTCAGGTGGTTTTTGGGGTTTCTGAACAAGAATGTCACATTAGAACAGATCTTTACGTAGTGTTCGGGTGACTAATATACACGCCATATTCTTAAATTTCAAGGCTTTCAGACACTAAAGTGATGCAAGTAGATTACTCGAGGAGTTTTGTGGTTGCTGAACATGAATACGCCATCAGAATCGACCTCCAAAAACTCTCTAAATTCGAGATCAGTCACCCTGGGCACCAGGTGCTCCGAGGGTCAGTTTTAATGTCATATTCGTGTTTGGCCATCCCAAAAACCCTCGAATAATCTGTTTGCTTTGATTTATTGCCGATATCCTACGAAACTCCAGATGACGTGCCTTAGCAGCAACTCTGGGCACTAGGTGACTCGGAGGTCGGTTCTGCTTGCGTATTCGTAACTCCATAAACCTCCCAAATAACAAAAGTTTGCCCTTAATACACTGATTTTGACAGGTTTATGCACAATTGGATGCATGTTATGCACTAAAATGCAATTTCCACCCATTTTTATTACACCTTTTATTTGAATTTGAAAAAAATTTAAAAAAAATTAAAAATAACGGTGTATTTGCCGACTTAAAGCAAGAGTAACTTTTAGTACTAGAATACCTCATAATTTAATACTCTACTCTCAAAAATGTCTAAAAATTTAAAGACCAATAAGTTATGAGATAAAAAGATAATAAGAGAAATAAACTTAGCAGTTTTCGTTTTCCTAAATAGAATTTTTCTAAATTCTTTTAAACTCAAAAAACCAAAAAACGAAAATTTTTTCAAATCGATATTTCTAGAACACTGCGTATTCTTCTGAGTTAAAGCAAAAGTACCTTTTAGTACAAAACTATCCCAGAATTTAATAATCCAGTGTCAGAAATGCTTAAAAGTTAGGCAGAAAAGTTATTCGATAAAATATCCGTTTCCGTACCCAAAACGGACCCCTATGACCGGTACTAAAAATTGACAATTGATAATTGACATTTGACAATTGACCTCTGGAAGATAAATAAGTGTACCAGTTTTCGTTTTTCCAAATAAAAGCGTTCTGCAGCTATTTTAAAGAAACTAATTACAAGACTTTGATATGCTTCTTCCAGACGAAGCATATCGAAGTAGAGGTCGTCCGCCAACCAGATGGTCTGATGACATCAAACGGATCGACAGAAACTTGATGCAGACAGCACAGGACAGAAATACATGGAGAAGACTGAGGGAGACCTATATCCAGCATTGGATAGATCCGGGTTGAATTATGACGATGATGAATTACAAGACGCCATCTTTAAAGAGCTCTAGCTTTCCACGGAAGCATTTTTGAACTAGGTGAATTGAGTTAAGTTTTCTTAAAATTATCTGAGGAATCTCCAGTTTTCGTTTGTTATGAGAGCTTCTGGACACCCTGTATAATATAATGGGTAGGTAAATTCCCTACTATAACCAATAAATTGTAAAAATTGTTTATTTACTTTTATTGCGTTTACTTAGATAAAAATATGATCTAATCACTTAAAATAAAGATGTTACAGTTTGCTATTAGATTTGAAAAGTGTGTAAAAATTCCGAGACATTATTCAGGAAAATAATATTTAATAGGATACGATTGTTTTAATGATATACAAATTAATTTTTTGTATTATTCATCTTTGCGGTTATCCTGCCAAGTTGTAAACGGTTTTAGATTAGTGTTTTTTAAGCATACTCGACATGGTATGACTCAGAAAATTGTGGTGATATGAATATGTTTGTATAACACCCTGAAATAATTTTAGAGACAAACAATTTAATTTTTTTTTTATACGAAATAACTATACAACCATCCTGCCTCTTTGAAAATAGATTTATATTAACCTTCTTGAGATATGTGCGAAATGGCATGACTTAGAAAATCGTGTAATTTTCCACGAATATTCTTACAAATTTTTTAACTATATATAGTAAAAAAGGTGTAACTAAACATCCTGCCATTTTGAATAATGTCTACTGAAATTATTTATTTTATAACAAAATTTATTTTATGACTTAGAAAATCACGGAACCAGAGTGAAAATTTTATATAGAATTTTCCAAGAAACAAGTGCAGTTAAACATTAGGTGACGTCATGCCCACATTTTTTTTTGGCCATTTTGAAATAAATACGATTAATTTATTAAGTTGGCAGGACTTAGAAAATTATGAAAATTTCATTATTTTCATTACATGTTTGTATATCTATATACTCCCTTAGTCCTTTTGCAACCCTCCTGCCCAAAAAATTTTCTTCATAAAATAGATAGTATTCTGTCTATCTACGGATATGGCCGGACTTAGAAATTCATCGCAACTCCCAATTTTTTTTTTCATGAAAAATCTAATTTTCACAGGAAAATGTCACAGGAAACCCGTGGATTTTTCCACAAATTGTAAGTACCTTCTCTAACCTTCCAGTATTGCAAAGGGCAGGACTTAGAAAATCGTGGTTGACCTTCTGTTAGTATCTCCCGGTTTAAAAGCAACAGTAGGATATGTCAAATATTGTAGTTTCGAGAAAAACGCAATTGAAATTTTTACGAATTTTTCATTACTTAATAACTTTTTTATATTTCAATGGATTTACATAGAATTTTGTTTGAGTATATAACTTTACAGGCCTTACATAAATGTTTATATTAATTCATAAAAAAGTGAAAAATAATTGGAAAAAAAGTTACTTGTCCTACTGTTGCTCTAAAAGTTAATCTGTTTTTTAACTATATCCGTAAATATGTGTTATAAAGTGAGGACGTTTGAGTTGGAATAAATTCATTATCTCGAGAATGGGAGCATTTGGAGAGAAATCCTCAGACGGGTCGATTTTTATTTTTAAATTATGACTTTTTACCATATATATCATACTAATGACATCATCCATCTGGTCGTGATGACGCAATCGATGATTTTTTTAAATGAGAGTAAGTGTGGTGCGATAGCTCATTTGAAAGGATATTTAATTCTCTATTCGTTAATATAAACGTTAACATAATTATTTATACAGGGTGCCCAAAAAAAATTTTTCTTTATTAATAATTGAGACAAAAAGAAGAGTGTATGTAATTCATTTACTTTAAAATACATTTGAGTGCTGTCAGAAAACAAAAAGAAATGTTTATTTCATAAATAAACATTGTTTTTCGCTTAAATTCAATGTTAAATCTGCCACCCACCTGTCTCAGCAGCTTAAACATTGAATTTGAGCGAAAAGTAATGTTTATTTTTGAGATAAACATTATCACGTGTGTTTCTGACAGCAGTAAAATGTATTTTTAATTAAATAAATTGCTTACATTCTTCTTTTTGTGTCAAATAATTTAATAAAAAAAATATTTTTTGAACACACTGTATCAATAATTATGTTAATATTTACATTACTGAATGGATAATTAAATAACCTTTCAAATGAGCTATAACACAACCCCTACTCTCATTAAAAAAATCATCGATTACGTCATCACAACCAGATGGATGACGTCAGTAGTATGATGTATATGGCAAAAAGTCATAATTTAAAAATAAAAATCGAACTGTCTCAGGATTTCTCTCCAAATTCACCCCTTTTCGAGATAATGAATGTATTCCAACTCAAACGTCCTCACTATATAAATTTATATTGTACTGAAGTTTTGTTTAAAATGTTACACATTTTATTATAAAAAACAAAACAATTTTGTTGTTCAAACATTTTATTAGATAAATTATAAACTCAATATACATGATTTCCGACAATTTTAAAACGTGACAACGAAAATGACAAACAAAAGAGAATGAAAAATTAATCAGAATTAGTTGTGGTCACATCGGATGCAGATAACGATGTGAAAAAATTATGGTGTCTCTTTGGTATTAAGTTATGGTTGCACAAACTTATTAAATCATTCTTTTTTTTTAATCGGTATCGGTGGTGCTTGCTCATAGGCCAAGTTGGCTTTTCTCTCTGGCTTCTTAACTTTTTGGTAATATTGATAACATCAAATTCTTCCTGTTTGAATGAAGTCTTATAGAAACTTTTTCCAAGTTCTCCTTTCTTGACTTTAATCCATTTGATGTTGTTGATTAAAACTTTTTTGCCTTTTTTATTAACATTAAAGTTCGTTCCCATGTCTGGCTATTTTTTTCCAATCAAAAAATTCTTCAGTTGACATCTCAGTAACTTCATATGGCTTACCTTTCTTTTTAGCAGCTGTCTTAGCAATGGTGGCCAATTCAGATGGAACATAAATTGCACCATTTTTAAGTATTTTTGTTCTTTCCTTTTCAATACAATATACTTAATATTGACTTCTACTAATAGATATTTTAGATTTTTTATAACTTAAATTGGCTGAGGCTGAATTATTCATTTTTATTCTCACAATACAACTTTTAATATGAATGTAATAGTAGAACTGTGGTAAGATTTCTGAAGATAATAAATATAAATATTGTGGGTGCAAACCGTTTAATAATAAACAAAGACAAATATTCAATATTCGCAATTCGGCAATAACTACATTAACAGTAGGATGTGCGTAAGATGTGCATTAATATTTTGTGACCAAAATTAGTAAACGACAAAATACAACAGTAGGATATGTATGTTGTCTTAGTGTTACATTATAGCATATGAGTTAAAAAAAATTAAGCTACACAAGGATATGTAATATTGTGAAAAAAGTATTCCACTTTTTATTTATCTTAGTGTTACACTCAACAGAAGGGTTTATTTCCAATCATTTGAAATGGTTATCCCAAAAGTCATTTTTTTTACATATCCTACTGTTGCTTTGAGGCGACGACGCGACGTCGCCTCAAAGCAACAGTAGGATATGTAAAATAATGTAGTTTCGAGAAAAACGCAATTGAAAATTTTACGAAACTTCAGTAATTAATAACTTTTTTATATTTGAATGGATTTACATAGAATTTTGTTTGAGTACCTAACTTTACATGCGTCGCATAACAATTTATATTAATTCATAAAAAAGTGAAAAATATTTGGAAAAAAAGTTAGTTGTCCTACTGTTGCTCTCAAAGAGACTCGGTTTTTTAACGATATTCGTAAATTTCTGTTATATAAACTTATATTGCACTAAAGTTTTGTTTAAAATTTTACACATTTCAATACAAAAACCAAACAATTTTGTTGTTCAAACATGTTATTACATAAATTATAACATGAACATACTTGTTTTCCAAAAATTTAAAAATTTTACAAGATAATAAACAAAATAAAATGAAAAAATCATCAGAATCAGTTTTGGTAATAGCGGATGTTGAAAGTTGTGAAAGTAAAAACTTATTGCATTTTCTTAAATCAGCCCGAAATTTCTAAAGGGGAATTTATCATGAATTTAACTTACCTTTTTCCTGTGCTTGATAAATTCCAGATAACAACTCAGCATTAGTGTTATTTTTGTTCGCTAAATACACTAAATACTGACTTCTTCTAGATACCTACCCATAATTTGTACAATTTAAATTGGCTAAATTATTCATTTTTACTCCTTTATACATACACCTTTTAACATCAATATAATACAGAACTATTGTTTAAGATTACTGAAGATAAAATCGTGACCGCAAGCTGGATCATATTATATTTTTAGTTGGTCTTCTGTTTCCGTTAATACTTCGGTGTCATCGTCATATCTTACATTGTTAAATGATGATTCCATTGACTCTTGCACCTTCAGGGCGATCTTCACAAGAAGCTCTCATTATATGTTAGGCATATACAATAAATTAATAGGGGGGACAAAATGCACCTTTTCTTGTCACATCTTAATGAAATTTACTATTTTTATTGGAAATAAGCCATATTTTTTACTAAAATAAGTTTCTTTTGACTTTTCGGTTTTACATTTCAGAAATCGTTTTCAAAATAAAAAAAAAACATTAATTATAACTAATAAGAACAACGAACTTGATGACCTGATGAATTGTTTCAATGATAAATGCATTTTCACACAATTATTTCATTTGTGTTTATGTACCTAAAAAATTATTTGTTTGTGCAATTTCATAATATTACGTAGAAAGGTGCTAACTTTTATTACTATTAATTAAAGGTGTTTATTAATCATAACAGTCATTACTTCGTCTTTAATATTTCAAAGGCAATGATCTCTAAATGAGATAATTATTATAATATCGTTAACAGTTTTTTGAAGATGTCAACACAGCTAAAAATCGTATAACATAGCGGTTAATTCATTAGTATATTTCAGCGTTCTCGAGGTGTATCTATGTAGCGTTGTTTATATAGGGATAGTTGGTCAGCCCAATAAGAAAATTTGTTTGATTCAAATTGAGAGAGTCACCAGATGTCCCCACAATTTCTGTCAGGGTGGCAACGTCAAAATTCATAGACATCAAGTTGGATACGATCCTATTCATAACACCCCAACTCGCATACATATTAAGAAAAATAAATACATAGGGAAGAATATATTTACAAATTGAATTAATGATGTCATGCTTTTATATATATATATATATATATATATATATATATATATATATATATATCAAATAGATGAAATAGAGAATGTGGAAAAATCCCCTTACGAACAATTCACACATCCACCATTTCGGGCTGGGAAAAATTTTTCGAATAGAATCAAAGATCCAAACAAATTTTTTGATTAGAATGTGTCTAAAGATATTCAACCTCTTGTCTTTACCGACGAGCCCAGAGAGGTTGAAGAGGGCGAAACACATTTCTAAGAACTGGTGTTTGGATCTTTGATTCTATTCGAAAAATTTTTCCCAGCCCGAAATGGTGGATGTGTGAATTGTTCGTAAGGGGATTTTTCCACATTCTCTATTTCATCTATTTGATTTCGTACGAGTGGTCGTTACACCAATAACCTTGGATCTTTGGTTCACTGAGTGTGTTTCAAAGATCTACATCTTATGTTTTTAAATATATATATATATATATATATATATATATATATATATATATATATATATATATATATATATATATATATATATATATATATATATATATATATATATATATATATATATATATATCATAAAGGAGTACGACCGTCAATTCCAATATAACAAAGGAGCACTCGTAAGTGTAGGGTTTTATCGGTCAAGTGGGTGAAAAAAGAGACAAAGAATTCAGCTACTTCATCTATTTATTGAAGACGTTTCGTCTACTGCTGAGTAGACATCATCAGTTCATCTACAAAAAGAGTGTTATAAGAAACAACATCCAAAAGAGAGGTAAAAAAGCACTAGCGTTACCTTAAAAAGACATGTAGCAAAAGATAAGATGTACATAGTAAAAAAACCTTATCCATGAACCAACGTAATGTAAAAGTATATAACATTTAAGTGTATAGTTAATATTTAAAACACTTTAGTACAGCCAAAGACAAGACCATGTGTTAACAGTCACATATAAAAAACAAGTGAAAAAAAAAGCCGGCTTGCTTTTTTAAAGTCAAGAATGAACCAAGAAAAAACCAGATTCACACTTCCAAAAACTTAGTAGTATTTAAGCATACTTCATTTTAACTTTAGGTAACATCATTAAATGACTTGAATGCTAATATGCAATTTTGAAAATTTAAAGTTAAATAGTTACCAACAGGTCATCTGAGCCCAACGGACACACAAAAGAAAATGGAGTTTGAATTATCAGGTGTAAACTGACATCTCGCCAAGAGGCAGGCAACCTTGAAAAATTATAACAAAGAGTGACTGACAACTGCAGTGCAGCGCGGTAAAATTTAAATTGATGTAATTAAAACAGTTATAAAAGTGTTTAAAAAGTGAAAGTAATATCAAGAAGTAATCAAGGGATGTACCTTATACCTCGTAGACAAGAATCACAGTTTATTTTAAACAACTCTCATGACTTTTGATGTAAAATAATTAGGGAAGCAGGAATTCAACAATTTAGAATTTTACATTGAGTTTCCTATGGCCCTTTTTACGATTCACCACCCGGTATAAGATAAAATGTGTACTATTTGTCTTATTATTTCACAATAACACAAATAATACACATATTGTCCTTTTCATGATCATTTTTCAGTGCGTAACAAATGATAGGAAAAAGGGTAAGTCCGTGATAATACACATTTATGGCATTTATTCTAACATGACATTTTAGTTAAATCTGACAATTGTCACATTTTATTTTCAATTTGGAATAAAAACAAATCAAATGTGTTTCTTGCATTTATAAAATGGTATTTTCTTTGATTTGTATAGTCTTATAAATTATACAGATTATATTTGTAATATTATTATCTAATTAAAAAAAATTATTTTTTTATTATGGCGCCATCTATCGACAACTAGAATAACTAGAATAAATGTTATAAAAATGTCACCGACGAAATGTAATCACCGACGTGCCTTTTTGTCTGTCACATACAATTTAATGCGTTAGAAAGAAATCGAAAAACTGTGACGCACTGAAAGATGATCATGAGAAATACTGTAAGTCCGTGATAATATACATTTATAACATTTATTCTAACATGACATTTTAGTCAAATCTGACAGTTGTCAAATTTTATTTGCAATTGGGCATAAAAACAAATCAATTGTCTTTATTGCATTTATAAAATGGTATTTTCTTTGATTTGTATAGTCTCATAAATTGTACAGATTATATTCGTAGATATATTATATAATTAGTAAATAAATTTTTTTCTATTATATCGCCATTTATCGACAACTAGAATAATCACCGAACTAGAATAATTACCAAAGTAATCACCGACATGCCTTTTTTCTGTCATATACAATTTAATGCGTTAGAAAGAAATCGAAAAACTGTGACGCACTGAAAAATGCTCATGAGAAAAAGCATATGTACTTTTAGATTACGTATCTTTAATAAGTAGATACGTAAATAAAAATATGTATCTAAAGCTCGCTACAGATTATGCACGATTTGCGATTCGTGCTGCTCGATTCGCGGACAGTGCACGCATAGTGTGTATGGTTCTTTTCATGAGCATTTTTCAGTGCGTCACAAATGATAGAAAAAAGGTTAGTCCGTGATAAATACACATTTATGACATTTATTCTAACATGACATTTTAGTTAAATCTGACAGTTGTCACATTTTATTTGCAATTTGGTATAAAATCAAATCAATTTTGTTATTGCATTTATAAAATGGTATTTCCTTTGATTTGTATAGTCTTATAAATTGTACAGATTAAATTTTTTTATATAGAATAATATAATAATTTTTAATATTATATTATTGGCACCATCTATTGACAACTAGATTAAATATAAATGTCACCGACGAAATGTATAATCAGCGACGTGCGTTTTTTTCTGTCTCGTACAATTTAATACGTTAGAGAGAAATCGAAAAACTGTGACGCACTGAAAAATGTTCATGAAAAGAACCATAGCGTCTTGTTCGTTGAGTGATTCGCGATTCGTGATACGCGATGCGTGATGCGCGATGCGTGATTCGCGGTCAGTGCACGAATTTAGGTTTGTTCTAGCATCAGTTTCAAACGGTTTAAAACCATCAGCGAATAGTGGACCAGCGCGAGTAGAGGGGATGGCACTGGAGACTGTATTATGGTTTCTCACTGACCAACTGTTTGCTGACGGTTTCTGACTAGTTTGACTATTTGCTAGAACAAACCTATGTATAGGGTCTTGTGCGTTAAAAATCGATTCGTTAACAACATGATTCGTATGTGCACAGTAATTCGCTCTTGCGAGCGGTAAATTAACGAATATCAAAGGCTGTACATCAAAACAAACTGCTGATTCACCGAAATTCGGGCTGTGTGTATAGTTAATGCGTCCATAGGCTACGTTAATAAATTTAAAATTAACACACGTCCAGATTTTGGAGGGACAGGCCCGTTTTTTAGTAAAATTTTTCTTTTCCCTGTGGACTTTTGAATTTATCTATTAGTAAATATTTTTCGAAAAATAATCTTTTTGGTGAGGCGTTATCGGTAAAAAATATGTTACAGATGAAAAAATTTAAAAAATATTGGTTGTCTGCAAATGTGGAAACAGGCAAAAAATGGACCGAGTTATTCCTTAATTTTAAATAGAATAATGTTCCTTGTCAAAATATATTGAAAATTGAAGAATTCGCGCTTTTTCTT